>NC_141614.1:16660498-16855498 GCF_047967505.1 Dipteris shenzhenensis | reverse complement strand
AAAGATTTGGCCTCAAGGTCAAATCTTTTATTCATGAACCCATCCCATAGGTACAGCTGAGACATCTTTATAAGGTGACAAAACAAATATTTCGAAGGAAAGGTCCCCCTTGATGATTTTCCCTCAAGTTCAAAAATTCTACATGTCTTAGTCATAAGGTCATCCCTCCATGGTATGTTTGTTTGCCCCTCACCAACTTTCGACATTGCGGCCAAACTATCTCCCCCCAAAGTTTTGGCCAACACCCCTCACAAATGTTTTACCTTGAGGCCAAATCTTTATGAGGTGACCAAACCTCTTTTCTAAGGAAAAGGTTTAGCTAAAAGCTTTGGCCTCAAGTTCAAATATTTTATTTATGAGGCTATCCCATAAGTACAATCTTGACACCATTTTTATGACGTGACAAGACCTATCTTTTGAGAAAAGGGTCCCCCTCAAAGATTTGGACTCAAGGCAAACAATTTTGTTCATGACCCCATCCCATAAGTACAACTGGGAGACCCTCTATATGAGGTGACAAATCACATTTTTTGAAGGAAGGTCCTCCCCTAATTTGGCCATTGCCATGTCTTGTTCAATCCCTCCATGATGTGTTTGGTCATTCCTTCAAGATAGGTATTGACACCCCTTACAAAAGTTTGACCTTGAGGCCAGATCTTGTATGGGGTGACCAAACTTGTCTTTTAAGGAGAAGGTCCTCCAGATTTCGTTGCGAGGTCAAATATTTTATTTATGAGGCCATACCACGGGTATAGTAAAGGCACCATCTTTATGAGGTGACAAAACCTATCTTTCAAGGAAAAGGTGGCCTCAAGGTGAAAACTTGTGTTCATGAGGACACCTAAATGAAGGAGTGGTCACCCCTCACCAAGTTTTGACATTGTATCCAAATCATTATTGGATAACCAAACCTGTCTTTTGAGGAAATGCCTCCTCAAATATTTGGCCTAAAGATCAAAACTTTTATTCAAGATATCATTTCTCCAAAATAGGTTTGGATACCCCTCACACAATATTGATATCAAGGACAAATCTTCATTGGCTGACCTCAACTGTGTTTTGAGAAAAGTTCCCCCTCCAATATTTGATTTGAGAGTTAAAACTTATGTTCATGAGACCAAACCCTATGGGTAAAAACTTATGTTCATGAGGCCAATTCCAACACTCCCGTCAAGGTTTGGTTTTGTAAACATCTTTCCCAAATAAAGATTGAGAGAGAGAGAGAGAGAGTGTGTGTGTGTGTGTGTGTGTGTGTGTGTCTGTGTGTGTGTGTGTGTGTGTGTGTGTGTGTGTGTGTGTGTGTGTGTGTTTTATGGCCATGCCAAGTTGATTCACCAACTAGCAACTTTCCTACTTCTTAGGCATCATGGGTGTACAAATTTGCTCTCGAGAATTGGTTGATTTAATGATTAACCACACGAAGTTGTGGTTGTGAGGATGGTACATGCAATGAACCCATCTGACACATGCCATGGAAAAATGCTTGGTATTGGATGTTTATCTGTGTTGGTGGAGAAATATCTCAATGTTGGTGCACTTTTGCCATTCCCGACAGATGATGCATGCAAATTTTGTGACGATGTTGGTAGTATTGTAAAGTGGAACACTGAGAATGTGACGAGGGTATTTCTAATCCATGATGGAAGCAAAAATAATGCTTTTGAACTTGAAAATGACAAAGTTCACATTTCCAGTGTTGTTGGCGAAATCATATAGAGTGATGAAGTGCTTGAAGATATATGATTGCATGGGTGTACGTGATAGTTGGAGAGACAGGAGAGTTAAGCTATTGTCAAAGGATAATACTCATTGCATCGGCACAAGGGTCATCTTATTGGCTTACCCATATGAGGCTATTGATTTTGAATTGCTAGGAGAAAGTTGATGTGGGTGTGGTGGTGGATACGACATACAATGTCAATGCAACGAGAACTTCAAGTGGCGATCTAGATTGTGTCAATTTGGTGAGGAGGCATGATAAGAGACTCGTGTTGAGGATGGAAGACCATTGCTTGAGGGCAGGCATATGAAGGGACGAGCATTTTTTGAGCGAAATCTTCCGAGCGTCCGAGCGAAGGAAAAAAAAAGCTTCCAACTATGCAAAAATATGACAAAAATGGAACAGAAGAAAACATAGTTTCACTTAGAAATATGAAAAGTATTATAGGAATGCCTATTTTATACACGAATATTTATGTGAATCTTTGGGAATGGTGGGAACATAATGGGATGGCTTTTAAAGAAACCCACATGTAGAGTAGACTTCTCTATGAAAATTCCCTTATGATCCTTCTTACAACTTTTTACTTAGTAGGGGGTGACATTGAAAAACCTCTCTCAACCTATCTTTATGAAAGGGTTTCTTCAAAGAAAACTCATTGAAGCAAGCCATCAAGGTAGTTTCGCCAGCGAAACCCCTTTGAACAAGGTCTTTCAAGGTAGTTTCGTAAGGAGTCATACCTTGAATCGGTTCGGTAGGAAGCCGATTAAGCAAGTAGTTAGCTGTAGCTATTGCTTCTGCCCAATACTGATTCGGAAGATTCTTTTCACTAAGCATTGCTCTAGCACTGTCTGCTAAAGTCCCATTCTTCCTTTCAGCTCTTGCATTCTACTAAGGAGTATCTGCACATGTGAATTGTCTTCGTATGCCATGGTTTTTGCAAAAATTCATGAATGCTGAAGACATGTATTCACCTCCTCTGTCTGATCTCATGACCTTGATCTTTCTTCCTATCTGGTTTTCTACCATGGCTTTGAATTCTTGAAATCTGGAAAACACTTCAGATTTCTCTTTCAGAAAGTAGACCCAACAATATCTGCTGTAGTCGTCGATGAAGGTCAAGTAGTAAAGTGAACCATTGATGCTGCGGGTCTAGGCATAACCCCATACATCTGTATGTATCAAATCAAGAATACCTCGTGCACGAGAGGTACTTCTGACAAAGTTGGTTTGCTTTTGTTTTCCAAAGCAGCATGCTTCACAAACTTTTCCAAGAAACTGTAGCTTCAGAATCCCAATTGCCATATTCTGATTCCTGATATCTAACAAGTACTTAAAGTTGACATGACCATATCTCTTGTGCCATTTTGCAGATAGTGGCATCTGTTGCATTTGAACTGACATGGCATGCTTATCTGATACCGTAGCTAGCATTCTGTTTAAGCATCCTTCCTTGACACCTTTTGCTACTAGCTGACATCTTTTAGATTTGTCTCTGATGGTGCATTCATCACTGCCGAAGATGACTTTGTAATTGTGTTTCAACATTTGACCTACTAACAAAAGGTTCTTGCTGAGCTTCGAAACATAGAGCACATCTTTGACTAATCCTTTCGTACTAGTGAAATTGTTCATAGGGATAACACCTGTCCCTTGAACTAGATTCGGTGTATTGTCTGCTGTATAGATGACATTTTTCTGACCTTCTAATGGTTTCATCTCTGTGAACCATTCTTGATGATTTGTCATATGAGATGATGCACCGCTGTCAATGTACCAAGGATCCTGTTCCACTTGGTCGACTTGATAACTGAAATCCTCTTTGGGATTGAAATCAGCATTGTATCAGTCTGATGCAATTCCTCGCTTGCAAGAAACATATTTCCATGTTCATTTGCAAAATGACTGTGACTAGAATGTCCACCACGATGATTTCCTCTTCCTCGAAAATTCCCTCGACTACTACTGGATTGACCGCCTTGGTCGTACTGCTTCTTGTGGCAATCTCTTTCATAGTGTCCAAACTTGTGACAGTAGTTGCATTGAATGTTTGACACATTGGTGGATGCATTCCCTCGTCCTTGAAATCTTCCTCGATTGCAATGATTTGCTCTTTGCTGATTCTGATGTTGCTGATGTTGATGTTGATTTTTACTTTGATTTTGTTGCTGATGATGATGACCACTTTTCTGATATGATCTACCTCTACTTTTGCCTTTGCCTCTACTTCTATCTGAAGCTGTGAATGTCTGATCATTAGAATGACCTTTACGTGCTTGAATGGCCTGAGTCCTGAGTTCTTCACCAAGTAGAACTGACTGAAGTTCTTCCAGTGTTGGAATTTTTTGTTGAATGGCAATACTCTAGACTAGATTCTTGTATCCCTCTCCTAGTCCATTCAGAATGACTTGAACCATTTCTGCAGGGTTCATAGTCTCTCCTATTGCTGCAAGTTGATTGTTGTAGTCTTTAATGCGGAGTACATAAGCGTGACCAGTTTCACTGCTGTTGCAGAAGCTCTAGTTGATTTGGTTTCTCAAGGTGAGAATCCTCGATGTGTTCCTGGACTCGTAGAGAGCTGCGAACATATCCCATGCTTCTTTTGATGTCTTGACTGTGTTGAGCTGTCCTAGCATGACATCTTACACATTCTACTTCATCAGGTGATAGGCATACTTGTCTTTCTTATCCCATTCTGCTTGAGCTCGGGCAATGGCAGGATCTACTACTGGTGTGGAAACTATTTGTGTAGATGTAGATCCCGATGTAGATTCCGTTGCTGGTGCTGTGACAACAAATGGAGTAGAGCTACTGGTGGCTAGATCGGCCAATGGTTTAGGTGTAGACCCATCGACATACTCCCATTTGTCCTGAAGCACAAGAATGGTCTCCATTCGGTATTTCCATGTATCGTAATTGGAGTTGTCTAACTTAGGAGATGCCTCCAAATTGAGGTTGCTAGTCGACATGGTGCAAGAAATGTACTCAAAAAGTGTCCTGAAAATCTCTATATGAATCAACTGCAAATACACTGAATATGCCAAGTGAAATCTCTGAACCATCGGTGAAGATAGAACCGCAGTATATAAAATCTGATATGTATTACAAGGCTTGTGGCAATGATGTCGGGAATAGCCAAGAGGCTTTACAAGGCTGAAATGATGTGCACGATGCCGTGAGATAGCCGAATAGGCTTTACAATGGTGGCATGTGTGTGTGAAATCAAATGCTATCTGCCCACTGAATCAGTCTGCAATGCCTCTGAACTCTGAATTCTACTCATTGAAGTGATGAGCATAAGGTTTCAAGTAATGTAATGATGTGAAACCGTATGTGAGTGTATGGACTGACTCCGAGTAGGTACTAGTCAGGAATGTCGGGCATGGCTTAGATTGGCGACTTGGGGAAATTCAAAGCGTCCCCTCTATGGCGATCTAGTCTACTCTGATCTAGATCTAAACCAACCATCGATCGATGAAAGAATAGCAAATAATTCCTTTTCTTTTGTTCTTTTTAAGTGCTGGGTCAGATGCGTCGATGTAGAGGCAAATGTGCGTGAAGGAAGTGGTTTTGACGGCGAGGCTCAAATGTGAGTGTAACTTGCACCAAAATGTGCATGTGATGTGACGAGCGCGTAGAGCACGAAAAAACGAGCGACTTTCCTTTTTGGAGCGCCCTCAAATTCTTCCTAGATCAAAAGATATGACTTGATCTAGGTGGAGGGGCAAAAGGAGTGCAAATGGTGCTCAATGATGATGTGTCATTGTGAGTCACATGCAGTGATGATGTGGCACTGTGCCTAGCAAGAGGTGTGCCTATGAAGCCCTGTGCCGAGGTGGTAGGACTGGTCACATGAAGTGCCTGTGGAGCACTGTGTGTGCCTGGCAGGGGTCAATGCTGACTGGACTGCTGAGGTGGCACTGCTCAATGATGATGTGTCACTGTGAGTCACATGCAGTGATGATGTGGCACTATGCCTAGCAAGAGGTATGCTTGTGAAGCCCTGTGCTGAGGTGGCAGGACTGGTCACATGAAGTGCCTGTGGAGCACTGTGTGTGCCTGGCAGGGGTCAATGCTGATTGGACTGCTGAGGTGGCACTACTGAGGTGGCAGAGGTGATGTGACAGTGATGACATGGCCTGATGATGTGGCTGGATGATGTGGCAGAATTACATGGCCTACCTATGTGGCACTGATGATGTGGCAACTGAACTGGGTGGTGATGTGGCAGATAAGCGCGATTGCTGACATGGCAAGATGATGTGGCACAAGGATAAGGTGATGATGTGGCAGATGCTGGAGTCTGCTGACATGGCAAGATGGAATAGCTGATGATGTGGCACACAGGTAGATAAGGTTCCACGTGGCAATCTGTGGACCAAACCCAATTGTGAGTTAACCTGACCCGGGTTAATCTAACCAACCCTAACCTTTCATGACTGTACCCGGGTTATCTAGACCCAAGATGGTGGGTGATAAGATTGATGGCCATGTGTCACAATTGTGGCCAAACTGCCTAACCAGGGGTTTGTTGAACCTAATCGTGGTTCGCTCCTATCTGCAACGGAGTCACAGGCGTTCATGAGCAGTCGATGGCCTTTGCATGAAGCTTCTTGCAATCGCGCCCGCGTTGGAGATAGCTATAGGAGGCGTTGTTTGAAGTCGGCTGAGACCACCGCAAACGGCTTCCACCTCCATAGCCAGCGCTCAGCCATCATCGCACAATGATCCAGAGCTCCTTCACTGTGTTTTGGGTGGCCGTCGATGGCTCCTAGGAGGCATCATCAAAGCAGGCGTGGAAGCTATAGGTAGAGCAAGATCGTCGTTGAAACTGAGCCTTTGGAAGTCAGTCGACCGTTGTTGTAGGAGCCATCGGTAGGCTGGCCGTTTAGGCTTGTTGGAGCAGCTATGGAGAAGGAGCCGGTGCCACACCAGTCGGGGATGCAGGTACTGGAGTCCCGTGAACTCCAACGACTAGCTCTTGGAGTTTCGATCATATTTGTTGAAGGATAAGTGAAGCTCGATGGAATAGTATGGGAGCCCTCTATTGGGAGCGCAAAAGAGACGACGGGTGAGAGCTCTACTGGTGTTGAAGTAGCGCAGTCATTGGAGATGTTGGGAGCTATTGGCAAAGGCTTTGGCAAAAGCTTGGCTCCTGTAGAGGCGGTTGTGGATGCGCTTACAGTGCTCGTTGTTGGAGCTGTCGATGGAGTCGTGCTTGCTGAGCGTGGAGTCGCTGGAGCATGGTGGCAAGGGTACTTGCTAGAGGGCGTTGAAGCGTGCTTTCGAGGGCAAGGCTATGGCACTTCGTTGTGGGAAGCGTTGGCTGTAGAGTCGGCCATCTGTCATTGGAGACAGAAGGCTAGGAGTCATAGGAGCTTCATTGGAAAGCTATTGCTGTTGGCCACTTTTGGCCGAGGTTATAGAGCCGATGTTGTTGGAGGTCCTCGTTGCTATGGGAGGCTTGGAGTATGTCATTGAAGAGGGAGGCTAATCTCTCTATTCTCTCTCACAGAGAGTTCTCTCTTGAAGCTCTCAAAGATGGAAATCACTCTCAGAAATCTCTCACACTATGAAGAACCACTCACTCTCACCGAAGAATGAACGGAAATCTCTTAAAGAAAATGGACGGAATTTTCTCTCAAATGGATGAAAATTTCTCTCAACGGAAGTGAAGGGAAGGATCTCACAATCACTCAAGAGAATTGCAATGCCTCAGCGGAAGGCAAGGGAGCTCTGATACCATGACAAAATATGAAGAGGGGAGAGGAGAAGAGTGGAGATGAGGAGAGAGGGCACAGCTAGAGAGCACACCACAAATGACTAACTGTACACTAGATTTAGTTGAAAAAATAGAATATATACAAACCCTTTTAGGGTTAGAGTTAGGGGATCTAACCCTTTCCTTTATAGCACTCTATAAGGTTAGTGCTATGCACATATGTACACGTGATGGTGCTATGCACACATGATCACATGATGTTGAGCGTGAACTCTCAACATATGTGTGTGTGTGCACCTCATGCATACCTGTATTATGTATGCATGTGCATTTGTATGTATATGCTTGTGTGTACATGTGTGTATGTGTGTGTGCCTCATGCCTATGTGTACATGTGTGTCATGTATGTGCACTCACTTGTGCATGCGTGCGTGCACGTGCGCATGTGCGAGAGTGTGTGTGAACACGCTAAGATGCTTAGTGTGCATGTGTATCAATGCAACACCCTCTACATATGCGTGTTGTGTATGCATGTCCATGTGTATATGCATGCTTGCACATACAGGTGTATATGCATGTCTATACGTACACATTTGACACATTTGCATGAGTACGTCTATGTGAGGTGTGTGTGTGTGTGCAATATTGAATGCATGTGTATATGTTTATGTGTGTGTGTGACGATGTGTACATGTGTGCATATTCACCTATGTGTGATATGTGCATGCTTGCACATGTGTATTGTTATGGATAAATTTGACCAAAGTAAAAAGGCATAAATATGTGTGTGTGCTTGTATGTGTGGCAATAGTATAATAAAATATGGTGTGCATAGGGCCCAGGGTTGAGGTGGCAGGGCATGACCATGTGCCACCCTTCCACGTAAGAGGACCCATAAGGTGTGTTGTACATAATCCATGGTAGTAATAATATAAAATGATAGGGTGGCATGGGTCCTCCATGTGCCACCCCTCCACCTAGGTAGTCCCACGCCTGCATTTAGTCAGGTATGACCCAAGGACCATGGGAGAAGTAATATAAAATAGGTGGAGATGGATATTATATTGGATTATTCCCTCCATGTAGGATAGGCCCATGTGGGGGAGGTGTAGAAAGTCTAAGAGTGCAAGTTAAATAATGGGGAAAGTAGGATGAGGTGGCAAGATTCCTTGTGCCAACCCTCCACTTGTCCTCCTAGATGTTTGAATGTATTATAAAATTGGGAAGAGACCAAGGGAGTATCTTAGACTTGGGATATGGGGGTTGATATATGTGGAAAAATGAGGCCAATGGTTGTCGCACACAATTGAGAGTGCATAACCGCCTAGCCCACATGAGAGACTCTTCCACACACACCATGCATGTGGGAGGATGAATTTATTGGGAGAGACCCCCTCTTTTGGCTATAAAAGGAGGGGGCTATTCCTTGATGGGACACGCTCATTCTTGTAAAGCCACCTAGCTAGTACTTTGATATTTCCCCCCATCCTTCCTTTCAAATAAAGCATGACCCTCTTCCCTTGATGTCTCCATCTCTACATTCCTCTTCCCATCATGTACATGCTCTTCTTTCCCCTCTCCCTCTCCCCTCATTCCATAGTCCCCCTCTTCATTCCCTCCCCTCTTAGTCCCTTTTCTTCACCCATGTTAACGCTTCTCCCCTCATGTTCCCTTTTCCTCCATGGCCCACGAGCGTCGCCATGCCTATCCTCAAGCCTCTTGTCCTAATTTCATTTCTAGTTAATAGAATTAGTGTGGCTGCTGGGATCGAAATCTCCACGGCTAGTGGTGTAAAATCTGTTACTCCTATGACTGCGTGCGGCTCTGCGGCCTCTTTCGTGTGCGGTTCTCTGCTTCTGCACCTCCAATCTACGTATCTTCTCCGTCTCTGCAGCTGCGAAACTTCCCTGCTTCTGCGCTTCCAATCTGCATGCCTTTTGCTCGCGGTTCCCGCGCTTCTTCTAGGTTCCTGTGCACGCATTTGCGCATCTTATAGCTACACCCCGCATCTCCTGGCTGCGACTGGCGCATTCGCGCATTGTTGGGTTCATCTTCTGGTCGCGGTATATTCGTGCATCTTTTGATTGTCGACGATAGACTTTCCGGGCTTCTGCAAAAAAGTAACTCGCGCCCCCCTCTTCTCTTCTCCTCTCCTCTCCTATCTTTTTATTAAAGAGTGGGATTTGAACCCAAGACCTCCCCCTTCACAAAAGGAAGACTTACCATTGGGCCAGCAAATAAGAAGTGATCAAAATGTACTGATATTGCTTATAGATTGAAATCCCATGAACTGTAACTCTCTAACCGTGGGGAGTTTTCACATGCTGTAAAAAGCAAAAGTACTTCACTTCATGTGTTCTACACATATCTCCTACTAGATCACAGATTCTGAACTTTTTCAAGTTCACTCCACGGATGCACGCCACACGAGGAGGGTGGATATTTATGTCACTTCTCGACGAGTTCAAGGATTTGGTGCTTGGTCCTTCGCACCTTATGGCTACCAATGGGCGAGATCTCTTCCTTAATCTTCATGTCGATCTTAACCAACTGATTTTACAATGCATTGCTCAAGGACATGACCGATGGGATGATACACCATGGATGATACAAGGTGAAGAACTAGTGATACGCTGGGAGGACTTTGATTTCAATTCTACTCATTGTGCAGTGATCGAGCTACTTGCTACATCAGAGGTAATTAAAAGGGTGACATTCTTCGAAGGGTGGGATGCTCCCCAAGCTTGGGGGGAGATTTGGCGCATCTACTTATTAATTCCTGTGGATAAGCTCGTCTTGAATGATTTCTTCTCGATCTCACTACAAAGGTTTCTAGGGCTTGGCTATGGTTGGTAATGTTTCGACCAAGAAATCCCTTTGTACCTAATCAACCCTTTGTGCCTCATTTTGAGCTTCAAGTTGTAATTCTTTTTTGTCTAAAGATAAACTATCAAGAAAGGATTGCAAGTTTATGTCTTCTAATAGCTGACTGCATCACTCTTTCTCAGCCATGGTCTCCCGAGTATGGTTGGGTAACTCCTGCCTGTATCTTCAATGTCCACTACATAGAAATTGACGGTGGTGGTCAATCCATTGACAGTGATGGGCAAATCCTCGATGACTCCCAGGGTGGCGAGTCGTCGACCATCGGCTACCTTGATTCGAGTGGAGGAATGCCTTGTGCATTTCAAATTCAACTTCTTCGTGATACGGGGCACCATGATATTACATGCAACTCCCCCATCAACACACACACTTTTGACACGGTAGTTATCTATGATGACATCTACTGTATGCGGGTGCCAATCAACTTCTTCAGAGATAGAAGAAATCTCTTGTACCTTTCCCTTTTCTTGCTCTTCCTTGTTGATAGCCCTTGCTACAACTCACGTCTCACCTTAGGGCTTAATGCTATTAGTTGAGGAAGTGTGATGCTCAAAGAACAATGAGCAAGGTCCTGAACGACCGAATAGTCTTCTTGCCCTGAGCCAATAGGGAAATCTGAAGGCTACCACTTACTCTTGCGAGATCTTTTAGCCTTCTCTATCGATGGGTCTGCCATTTGAGCATCTAAGGGCTTTGAGAAGGAGACCTTCTTCCTGGGGCGGCCTGTTCCATGGTTTGGAGAGGGGTCCGGACACATGTCTTTTGGTGCGTCAAAGGAGAAGATCCTGGTGCAACCTGGTGCCGCTGAAAAAGAAGAGGAGCAAGACAATGATACTCTCTCATCCTCAGTGTCTGAGTCAATGGAAGATTCAAACAAGGTGGAGGAGTTCTCTAAGGAAGACGTTTACATGATGGAGGTGTCCCTGACCCCGCCACCCATAGAAAAGATAACTAGTCCTCAATAGCTTAAATCTATGCTTTTCCTAGACCTCACTCCAAGTGAGAAAGATGAGTTCCTAGAAATGTTCAAAGGGTTCCCTGACCTCTTCGCAACTAGCTACCACCACCTTCGCCATGTGACTACCATAGAACACAAGATAGAGCTAAAGCCTGATGCTAAGCCAGTGGCTTAGAAGTTTTGCAGATTAGGGCCCCTATAGACCGATGCTTTGCGCTCAGAGTTGCAGAATCTTGTAGAAGCTGGGTTTATTGTTCCAGTTCACAATATTGAATGGGTTTCACCAGTGGTAGTCATCCCAAAGAAAAACAACAAATGGCGGGTCTGCATCGACTATAAGAAACTCAATGCGGCCACCAAGAGGGATCATCATCCTCTGCCCTTTCAAGACCTCATTCTTGAGAAGGTAAGTGGTCATGAGATGTATACTTTCTATGATGGTTACTCTGGGTTTTATCAAATCAGAATTGCTGAACATGTGCTTAAAAACACATTTGCCACACCCTGGGGGATGTTTGCATTCAAAGTAATGCCCTTTGGCCTCACCAATGCTCCTACTACCTTTCAAAGATTTATGCAACTGGTGTTTGCCCCATATTTGGGGGATTTCTTGGAGGTGTATTTAGATGATTTCTGTATATTCGTAGCACATAAGGAGCACATCATGAAGGCTAGGTTGGCCTTCCAAAGGGTCAATGATGCAAATGGCAGTCTCAACCCTGATAAATACACCATTGGAGCCACTCAAGGAAGGTCACTGGGACATATTGTCTCATCCGAGGGCATCAAGCTTGACCCCGAGAAGGTAGAAGCCATCCTTAGGCTCTCCCCGCCAACAACCAAACGTCAGGTATGCATTTGTCAATCTAGCAGGATACTATCGCCACTTCATTGATCAATATGCTGCTTTGCCATGACCCATGACTATGCTATTAAAAGATGGGGTTGATTTCTCTTGGGATGAGGATTGTGATCATGGGTTTGCACAAATCAAGAATGCTCTAGCTTCAGAACCCATTCTATGCAATCCTGATTGGCCAAAAACTTTCTATATCAATCCTAGGTTTGGTGAGCACACTCTGGCGGGTATTCTTCTCTAGTAAGGGGAGGATCGGTTCATGTATCCTGTTTGATTTGCTTCTCGACAATTGCTCGAAACTAAACGACGCTACTCTGAGGCTGACAAGCATGCCTTGTCTTTGGTGTTCTACATTGAGAAATTTAAGCATTATGTGGCTGGGAAGTCCTTCAGTATAATCTCTAGCAATGGTTTTGCAAAGCAGGTACTTCAATCACCAAATCCCATGGGCCGGTTGGCCAAATGGTTGGTAGTTCTACAAGAATATGATTTTTCTTTCAAAATTGTAAAAGGGGGTTGTTCCAACTTGAAGAATGCTTTGATTGATTTGGAGGAGTGCCTCGATGTAACCCTTGTAGTGGCCATAGAAGTTGGGGGATCCATGGTATGGTGGTATCTACAGGTTTCTGACTACTTTCTCCTTTCCTCCAGAAAGTACTAGCTATGAGAGAAAGAAGATCCGTAGAGATAGTAGGCGCTACACGCTCTTTGATGGGGTGTTGTACCGTCAAGGCATGGATGGGATACTAAGATGGGCCATTGATGCAGATGAAGTACCTAAGGTATTGAAGCATTACCCATGGAAATAGTATCTGACCATGGGAGTTCATTCTTAAATGAAGTAGTGGAGTTGCTCATGGATCACATGGGTATTGATCATCGCATTTCTAGCATCTATTATCCAACATCCATGGGTCAAATGGAGCAGACCAATGGCCTCCTCTGTAAAACCATGGGAAAAATGGCCACAGGGAACAGGAGCCAGTGGGATCAGAAGGTCACTGAAGCTGTGTGGGCTTACAACATCACTCATAAAACGTCTACAAGTCACACTCCTTTTGAGTTGGTGTATGGTACTGAGGCAGTTTTACCACTTGAGATAGAGATTCCGACCTTGAGATTGGCACAAGAATAGAGGATGACAGAAGATGAACATGTAGAGGCCAGGTTGGTACAACTTGAGAAGTTAGATGAAACCTGACGCCTTGCACTACATCAAACAGAGATTCAAAAGAATCGACAAAAGGTCCGCTTGGATGCTAAGATTTGCAAGGGATGGGAAAGACACTTTGCTGAGGGGGATGTGCTATGCTTTGATAACAGATTGGACCACCAAATGGATAAGAAGTTCCTTCCATTGTGGACCGGTCCATACAAAGTCATCAAGGAACGTAGCAATGGGTCTGTACAAGTTTAGGAGCTGCATGAGCCATATGGCAAGAAGGTGATCAATAAGCATTATCTCAAGCCCTTCTTTGTGCGTGATGGTCCAAGGCAGGGAAATGCTGTGCATTCCCTGCCTGGGGGGGGGGAACTGTTATGGATAAATTTGACCAAAGTAAAAAGGCATAAATATGTGTGTGTGCTTGTATGTGTGGCAATAGTATAATAAAATATGGTGTGCATAGGGCCCAAGGTTGAGGTGGCAGGGCATGACCATGTGCCACCCTTCCACGTAAGAGGACCCATAAGGTGTGTTGTACATAATCCATGGTAGTAATAATATAAACTGATAGGGTGGCATGGGTCCTCCATGTGCCACCCCTCCACCTAGGTGGCGATCCCATGCCTGCATTTAGTCAAGTATGACCCAAGGACCATGGGAGAAGTAATATAAAATAGATGGAGATGGATATTATATTGGATTATTCCCTCCATGTAGGATAGGCCCATGTGGGGGAGGTGTAGAAAGTCCAAGAGTGCAAGTTAAATAATGGGAAAAGTAGGATGAGGTGGCAAGATTCCTTGTGCCAACCCTCCACTTGTCCTCCTAGATGTTTGAATGTATTATAAAATTGGGAAGAGACCAAGGGAGTGTCTTAGACTTGGGATATGGGGGTTGATATATGTGAAAAAATGAGGCCAATGGTTGTCGCACACAATTGGGAGTGCGTAACCGCCCTTTAACTGCCCAACCCACATGGGAGACTCTTCCACACACACCATGCATATGGGAGTATGAATTTATTGGGAGAGACCCCCTCTTTTGGCTATAAAAGGAGGGGGCTATTCCTTGATGGGACATGCTCATTCTTGTAAAGCCACCTAGCTAGTACTTTGATATTTCCCACATCCTTCCTTTCAAATAAAGCATGACCCTCTTCGCTTGATGTTTCCATCTCTACATTCCTCTCCCCTTATGCCATAGTCTCCCTCTTCATTCCCTCCCCTCTTAGTCCCTTTTCCCCACCCATGTTAATGCTTCTCCCCTCACGTTCCCTTTTCCTCCATGGCCCATGAGCGTCGCCATGCCTATCCTCTAGCGTCTTGTCCTGATTTCATTTCTAGTTAATAGTATGTCTATGTGCAAAGTGTGACAATGTATGTGTGTGCAATGCTTGTGCATTTATGCATGTGCATGTGCATGTGTGGGCACGTGCACACGCCTGCACATATGCTTTCAAGGTGTGTATGTGTGAGTGTGTGCTTGTAGCATGTTTGTATGTACATCATTCTACACCCCCTACATATGTGTGTGTTCTATACCCATGTGCACATGTGTGTGTATACACATGTGTATGTGTGTATTCAATAGGATTCCTTCTACCTCAAGCATTGTCAAGGTGGATTTATGCATGATGTTGGATAGATCTTGAAGGCTAAATTTATCATACAAATACACACCAATGATGAAAGGATTAGGTTAGAATTTTTTGTGCAATACCTACCAATGGGCCTAAAAACACTTGTAAATAACTACATATTCATTCGTATGGTTTCAACCATTGTGCATGCTTCTCAACTTTTCCCAAAGTTGGTTGTTAATTGGTACTTGAATAACCTTCAAGCAAAAAAAAGAAACTCAATCGAACAATGATAATTTGATATGTGCCCGCAAGCCTTTATTCTCCAAACCAGTGGCTATTGTTGGTAACATTGAAAAGAAATATGTTTTCCAGGCAAGTAATTTTAATGGATTCACATCGTGGAATGTGATTGGATGATTTTCATGCCAAAGATGAAAAGCAAGGCGATTGAGCTAAAGAAAGGCTAACTTAACTTTGGAAGATTTATGAAAGTATGACTCAAAAGATCATTGTGGTGGATGTTTGCATCCACCAAATGTAAAGACCTCTCTCTCTCTCTCTCTCTCTCTCTCTCTCTCTCTCTCTCTAGCATGGGCTAGCACCTTCTCTTTAGTACTATGCTAAAAAATTAATGGTAGAAAGATAATAAAAGTGTGGGTTAGCTAGCATTTGAGACCTACATGGAGAGAGATTTTGGACAAATGGTTCTCATGAGGAGAGGTGTTTTGCAACTTAGGTTGCCCTATGGGAGTGTTGCGTTCACGCATAGGTTTGATTGAGTTATCCATAAAATCATTTAAAAATGGTAAAATAAAGATTTTTTACTCCTAAACATATATTGACTTGAATTACAATATATGTCATGTCAATATATCTTTTGCTCACATGTGCTTGCAAAGGTTGAGTAAATCCATCCAGATTTCATGTCAATCTATCTCTTTGCTAGAACATGTGTTTGCTTAAGGTTGAATAGATCATTCCAAATTTCATATGGGGTAAGTAATGGCATGTTGTGCAATGGTCAACTCTCACCAAAATTTCGAGGTTAGTGGTTGAAAGCTCTCAAAATTAAATCAGACGTCATGCTCAAATTGGATTAATTCATTGAACCTATACTCATCCTAGGTTATACTACTACTACACTTTTAGTTAACTAACCTTGGTGCTACATACCTTAAATATTGAGGCAAGTTTTCCAAGGGGGGAGCTGAATCTCTAAAGTTGAGGTGGCTAATCAATGGGTTGCTTTGTGGACATTAGTTCTCGCCAAATTTTGTGGGTAGGGGGTCATCCCCTTAAAGGATTCTCACAATATATGCTCCTTTTATATCCAAGTCAAAGGATTCATGCCAAATATATTACATTTCCCAAGAAGCTATCGATAAGGATGAACCAATGATTGGATAAGTCCACTTGCCACAATTTTTTCTTAAAGTTAAAGAAGGAAGTCGGCTTCTCATTCACACTATAAAGCTACATAAGTGAACATTATTCTCTAGAGTGCGTTACGTACTATGCAACCTGGCTAAGCATGACAAATTGTCTATATGGATGGCATCCTCTCCTTCTTGCTTTTAGGTTGTGGGAAATCCTTGGTTGCATTAGATTTTCCATGGTTTCTATTCTTCCCTCTTCCATAGCCATTAGCTGAACTTCTCGGGGGTGTTCCTCACCAGGAATGAAAAACACTTGGACTTTCTCCTCCTCAAAATCTTCACTCTCAACTTCTATCTCTTCCTCTTAACCATCCCCTTCTTCACACCCACATTCAGCTCCACATGACTCACCATATCAAAGCTCATCTTCTTTCCTGTACATGTATGTACGGTTATCATTCTCTTTCTCCAATTCTAAATAGCACCCACCTTTCATAGCCAAGTCCTCCCTAGAATCAATGTAGGTAGAGGATATTCTAGAGGCTTCAATCAGCCCATCAAAGTCTAACAAAGGTTATCAATGATCAAACAAGAGACATTTTTTCAATCAAAAAATTAAAAAACTTGAATCAAAGGTCATCACCTATTCACCAAAATAGGTAGAAAATGCTAAAAAATGCTTGCATTCAAGCAAGGTGAGGCAATGCTAGAAGGACCAATTAGTTCAACAATATGAATGCTAGTAAAAATGCACCAAGAAGATACAACAATTGCAATTACTACAAAGTACTAAAAAATTGGGAGTCTAAATGCAATAACAAATAAAGAGCTCAATCCTACAGCCAAAGGTTATAGATAGAGTGGAACTTATGCCAATTTTCATTATCAGATTCTCAAAGTAGCATATATTTTTCTTAATTCAAATCCCAATCACACATATGATCTTAAATGTCTAGTTGCATTATCTACTATATCACACGATTGCCTATAGTGAATGGATCTCTTATATTACAAGAATCCAAATCCCAAAGGGCATGTGCTCATTGTAGTGGACACTTGTGCAAAGTGAAATCCATAGGTTTTGTGCAAATAAAAAATATTGAGACCAATTTTTTTCTTTAGGGACCCCATTGGAAAATGATAGCATAGCTTGACTATCCCATCATTCCCACACTTGAGAAATGAAAGCCTCCATTGGTAACTTTTAGCCATAACTTCATAAAATGGGTAACCTTGTGCTAAATTAATCATAACTTCATTAAATGACTAATTTCATAAAATAGCTTTATAATAAATGGTTCACAAAACACAATATTCATGCAAATCAGATCTTATCATGTGATTTAATAAGTAACATGACATGAGCTATGAAAGTTTAGCCTTTTTTTTGCAATCAACACACATTTTTTCAAAATTTTTTGAATGCCATGGTCACCGAGCTTTTGGCCCCAAAACCAAATGAGCACCTAGATTTCTAAATTTTGAATTTAAAAGAACATTTAATTAAACCAAGCAAGAGTGATTGAAAATGTTCTAGATGTACTAGATCTGATTCAAACTTTGCTATCAGTTGGACAAATGGTTAACAACAATTGTGATATCTTGTTCAACAAAAGTGGAGTCTTCATTAGACAACACAATCATATAGCTTGTGACTAAAGAAACCAAAGTTGCTAGACTATACAAATTGTTTATTCCTATGCCTTTTTGGCATCTAATGTGGTGACAATCCAAATTTTGCTAGTTTTTTTAAGCACAAAAAATTTGGGTCACTGGGTTGCAAAATCATTGTTTTCATGAAGAGGTACAATGTTGTTCAAGGTTTACGGCCTATTCATTTCCCAAATGAGGTTTGTGATGTTGAGAGATCACACTCAATATCATGTGATCATATGTGCATAGCACTAACCCAATAGAGTGCTATAAAGGAAAGGGTTAGATGTCCTAACCCTAACCCTAAATGGGTTTGTATATATTCTACATTTTCAAATAAATCTAGTGTACAGTTAATCATTTGTGCTATGCTCTCTAGCTGTGCCCTCTCTTTTCATCTCCACTCTTCTCCTCTCCCCTCTTCATATTTTGTCATGGTATCAGAGCACCCTTGCCTTCCGCTAAGGCATTGCGATCTGTATGTGAGAGTATGAGAGAGTATGATAGTTTGAGAGATTGAGAGATCAAGTTTTCTCTTCCGTGAGAGAAGAATTCCATTGAGAGATTGAGTTTTCTCTTTCGTGAGAGAAAAATTCCGTTGAGTGATAGAGAAATTCCTGTACATTTGAGAGGAATTTTTGTCCATTTGATTGAGAGATTTCTCTTCTATTCTATTGAGAGGAATTCTTAGTTCATCAAGAGAAAGAGAGATTTGAGATACATCTCTTCTGCTGAGAGATTGTATGAAAAAGAGAGTTTTCCATCATTGCATGTGAGTAATTTGAGAGAGAGATTTGTTTCAAAGAGATCAGAGTATTCTCTTATGAGAGATCGGAGTGTATGAAGTTTAAGAGGTACAAGGCACACTACTTCGACAAAGAAATGCTTTAAAGAAAGGTCCACAGACCACGGGTAGCAAGCTAAGGCTCATAAGGCGACTTTCAACCTGTCGCTCGTCCACTTGTTCTTCACGTTTGGTCTTCTACAGCAGCTTCCATAGTATAGCGGCTCTTCTACAACACCAAGCATAATGGCTCCTCTACAGTGCCTGGCATAGTGGCTCTTCTAAGGTGCAAATGATTGAAGGTGACTCCTAGATCTCAAACAACCTACTCAACCAAGCCCTAAGGATTCTCGCCTACGTACAGATCTTGGCTCCATTCATCTATCTCTCCAACTGTAGCCTTCTACACAGCCAACAGACATTGTGGATCCCTCTCGATTGTGGCGGGTGACCCTTATAGCAGTTGCAGCAACTTCATCGATACGCAGCATCAAAAAATGTCTCTTGTAGCTTTGTCACAGAGGTGACTCCATCGACTATTTCACGGGCCTTCTCCAAACAATGCCAGCCCTGCCTCCTGATCTCCATCGACCTCCTACTACAAGCAAAGCAGCCGGCTAGCGGACGATACAGCTGCAACTGGAGCTCTAATGACTAAAGCAACAAGGCGACCCATCTCCACGACAAGCGGCACCTACGACCACAGACGACTCACAAAGCTCTTGGCTGGCTCCCCTTCAAGGTAAGCTTAGCCACCGAATGGCTCTCCATCGCCTGCTCTCCACCAACGACCATTTGCAGGTCTTGTCTGTACCAACGCCTTCATATGAGAGGCTGTAGCCCAGCACAACGCAAAGAATAGGGAAAAAAGGCAAAACAAATTCTAATACATAGAATCGTATTACGGAGCTAAAAGACAAAGAAATCATAGAACATGCTTGTTGCATGATGGATGAGAAGAACATGCCAAAAAGCATCTAATATTGTTGTTCACTAATGAATTAGAGTTCTATTGCTATATGGCTCAAAAAGATCCTTTTATCGATAGAGAGCCAAAAGTTATTAATTTAGTAAAATTTGGCTTGTTACCACCAATTGCAAATGGAGAAAAACAAAGGCTCCAAATAGTTGACTCACTCAAAGGGTCTACAAGAGGAAAAAAGGCCTCACATAGATGGACATACACTACCAATTTTAAAGCAATTTTCAATTCATGGAAAAGGTAGTGGAAATCAATTAATTGGTAATGGGCATACACTATGAATTTTATAGCAAATTTTTATTCATGGAAAAGGTAATGGAAATCAATGAATTGGTTAGCTAAAGAGAGAATCTACAAGACTCACTATACCATGGAAAAGGTAATGGAAATGAATGAATTGGTAATGGACATACACTACAAATTTTATAGCAGATTTTTAATTCATGGAAAAGGTACTGGAAATCAATGAATTGGTTAGCTAAAGAGAGAATCTACAAGACTCACAATACCATCATGGACAATCAAACATGGACATGTGAAGAAACATGAGTACCTTGGAGATATGGCTCTAGTGCAACTAAGCTAAATGTGCTTGAGTAGAGCTACTCAATGGTGGATGCAACCTAAGACTACACATGATGGAGAACTAAGCTAGATAGCATAGACTCAAGCACAACTAGGTTACAAGATTGAGACTTGTACTCATAGAGAGGATTAATATTTGCTTGATGTTATTGCTTGAACCTTACTTTTATGTGAGTGGATACATACTTGCATATGCTTGCTCACATGTGGGATAATGCCTCCATGCCATGTGGCAGCATGCCCTTGCCCCATACCTTTACTCATGCCTTTGCCTCTACTTATCTGCCATGGCATCATAATTCTCAGTAGCTCCCCTTGGTGCCATGATGCATTGGTTATTGTAAGGTGGATAGATGTGAGTTTAGCAAAGAAAACTCCAACACCTCCATGCTTGCTACTTAAGGTGGTCAAGTCCACGTGATATTACAACATTATCAATACTTCCTTGGGTGTTTGCATAGCTACTCTCAGCTAGTCAAGTTTGATAACTAAAACAAAGGTCTACTCCTTTGGTGACCTTTACAAAACATGGGTCAAAGGTGATAAAATCTACTTTTTAATGCATTCTATCAATGGAAATATCCTCTTTGCTTGATGCATGGTGCTTTGTTCTTCATGTGTCTTTAATGCATTATGTGTGGACACCATGTTTTGTGTTCTAATCATCTCATGCACTTGTGCTTTTTGCATGCTTATGCTAATCATGCTTTGCTTTATCATTTGTTGCAAAGGTCTTATCAATTGAATTCTTTGAATATTCACAAAGTCTAATAGCATACTATGATTTTGACCTGATAAGTATGTGGAGCCCAAAAAATTTATTAAGTTTCCATTTTGGAGCATGTACAAATCCTTTTCTAGCAAGGGGAAAATTATGCTTAGGTAGAGTAAGAATACCATGTGGCAATAATGATGTGGTTGATGATATGGTAGGGTGGGCGATTATGCTGACATTGCAGATAAGGTCTCATGTGGCAAAACCAAAACCATACCTCGAACCAACCCTAATATAGGTAACCTATCTATGATGTGAAAATTCCATGTGGCCTAAGGTCTACACCATAGAAGAAAGATGATGTAGAAACTTGCAGGGCTGAGTGATGGCAACGACGGTCATTTCGCAAGGCTGAGTGATGGCAACTTGTAGAAACTTATAGGGCTAAGTGATGGAAACGACAGTCATTTCATAGTGCAACTATGATCTAAGGAAGAAGATTTGTTTGGGTCGATGGTACCGTCTGCCCATTGTCCATTGCAGCATTGAGGTCTAGCTACTAAATACATAGAATTAGTGTGGCTATGTTGTTATAGATGCAACCATCTATGTTGTGTTGTTTGGTCCATCCCACGACTGCTGTGTGCTACTTATGTCATTGCATCTATCCATTATAGTAGCCATAGATGGGTGACTGGATTGTTAGCTCTCCTCATCTGAGTTTGTTTGTGTGTTTGGCTTGATGCACAATGTGGTAGCATCAAAGTTTTGTCGAGTTAGAGAGCCATCATCTAATGCAATCGCTTTCTTGCTTTGTGGGCTATAGCTTGTAGAGTTGGTCATTTCTTGAGTTATGCATGATTGGCTTCTTTCAAGTGTGCTTGCTATAGTTGAAGGCTTGGAGAGTAGAAAATAACATTAAGTGGAGCTTGGGATACTAGAGAACAATCTGATGGAGTTGCTCAAGACAAACACATGTATAGTCTGTAGCCTGATAACAACATTGTCTCATTGCACACTAGTTTTGTATACGTTCCTCAAAAGGACAGAGTTGAGGGAACATAGGAAGATTACAAATTCTATCAATGACCCAAAACTAGCAACCTTTCCTCTGATACAATACTAGTGAGGAAATGCATTGTGAGCTACTAAAGTTATGAAGAGGGAGATTGTGACGAGGAGGGAGAGTGGCTCATGAGGAAAGGGGAGGCTTTGATACCATGTGAAAAAACACGAGTGCCTTGGATTATGGCTATGGTAAAACTTAAGCTAAGAGTTCCTTAAGAGAGCTACTACATTGAGATTTGTACTCATAGAGAGGCTCAAGAGCTTGCTTGAAGTTTCTCCCTTTTATAGGAGTGGATACATAGTTGCATATGCTTGGTCACATGTGGGACAATGCCTCCATCCATATGGCAACATGCCCTTGCTTCATACCTTTACTCATAGCTTTTTCCTCTACTTATGTGCTCATGGCACCACAATTGTTAATAGGACACTAGTTAAATTGAATGTAATCATAGCATTGGACAAAAAAATGTGATTATAGAGTTACAGTCATTATAGATGGTCAAGTTGACAATACAAGGCAAGCTTAATAGCAAAAGTCTATGCTCAAGAATATGGGATTGATTATAATGAAAAATTGACTCCAACAATAAAAATAACAGCATTGTGCATAGTGATTGTCATAGTAACATACTATAATTTTCCCATTTTTGAGTGGATTTTAAAAATTCTTTTCTAATAGCTTATTAATGAGAAGAAGCATTAACCTTGTGACAACAACAGCCAGAAGCATAGAAGCACAGTCTAGAGCAATGAAGATGAGATCATTGTGTGTTTAGAGTAGCAGCAAAGTTTTGGTTGTAATATGTTGAGCTTGAAAGATGGTATGATGAATCTAAAAGGATGAGGATAGCCAAAATCCTTCTAGAAAATATTCAAGCATACCTGCAACATCAGGATCTAAAGTGAGAAATACTAAAAGCCTACAAAATGTGTAGAGACCCCAAGAGGTTCCCTATAAATACTATAGAGACTCTTAGTCAAGAGGTCTCATGTAAAAGAGGTCCCACCTTGAGGACCCCTACAAAAGTGTAGAGACTCTTACGCCCACATTGGCCCGTTCTAGTCGAGTCTTTGCATCCACTGGCTTGTTCCACCTAGGCATCCACAACCCTGGTAGATCAACATAAAACATCATTTTCCATGGAATGGGGAGTATTTGGTCCGTAAGTGATGCTCTTTAGGCTCACCAATTCTCTTGCAATGTTCCAAAGACTAATGAGCATAGCTTTACGGGAGTACCTAAGAGATTTCATACAAGTCTTTCTTGACAACTAAAATGTTGATTCTAAGTGGGATGATCATTTAAATACCTTATATTGGTCCTAGAGAGGTGTCACGTGTACCACATATCCCTTAACCCCCTGAATTTCCAGTTTTGGGTAAAGCATGGAGTAATTCTTGAGCATATTGTATAAAAGAATGGGATCTCCATAGACTATAACAAGATCAAGCTCATCTTGGAGCTCCCACCTCCTACAAACCCTAAGGGTGTACAACATTTCACAGGGCACACAAGCTATACCAAAGGTTCATAATCTGTTATGTAGACATTTCGTGCCCATTATACAAGTTACTAGTGGCTTTTGTTTGGATAGAGGAATGCCAAGTAGCCTTTGACACCCTTAAACTCACCTTGGCTACTGCACCAGTTCTAAGGGCATGAGACGGAGACTTGATATTCCATGTTCATATACATGCTTTGAAATTTTTAATAGGGTGTGTATTGGCTCAACCAAGTGAGCATAATTTGCAATCCGTCAACTCAATGATGCTAAAGTAAATTATACAACCATGGATAGGGAAATACTAGCCATGGTATATGCAGCCAAAAAGTTTAGACACTACTTGTTAGCAAACAAGTTCATGTTCTTTGTTGATCACCAAGTAAATAAGCCATGCATGACAGGGATAATAACCCATTAGATGTTAATTCTTCTCGAATCCAACTTCACTGTTGCAATTCATAAGGAGAAGATCCACGTGATGGCTGATCATCTGTCTCAAATCCCCAATGGAGAACCACCAATAGGTGTGGATGACAATCTTTTAGATGCCCCACTCTTCCTCATAGACTTGATACTAGAATGGGCCAAGGAGATCAAAACTTTCTCACCAATGGATTCCCACTACACAAATCCATTAACAAGATAGGGCACGCAAGCTCTATAAGGGTTCCGTAGTGTACCAATTAATACTTGGCTAACTCTATCGTGTGGGAAAGGATGACATCATACATTGGTGTGTGTGGGAGGATGAGTTTGTAGAAGTTCTTGATGAAGCTATTCAAGGATTGCCTGTGGAAGCTTAGGCACAAAAATTATGGTAGATAAGATATTGCAAGAAAGCCTCTGGTGGTCCATGCTTTTTATGGATGCGACCAACGAGCAAAAGTGCCTTAAAATGCCAATATGATGCCCCTTACCAATGTGTTGATTGATCAATCATTTGAGAAGTGTGTATTGATTTCATAGGCCCAATAAGCCCAGCTGTAGCTAAAGGCACGGGGCACGATACATCATTACGACCATCGATTCCTTCACAAAATGGGCAGAAGCAAAGGACACAAGAAGGGCCGATGCAAGATTGATGACCAAATTCCTGTATGAAAATGTAATTATGAGGTTTGGATGCTCATTGGAGCTACTAGTGATAGAGGAATCCATTTCCTAAATGAAACCATCGCTATCCTAACAAGTGAATCTATGGTCGTGCAACAAAAATCCACAACCTATTACCCTAGGGCCAATGGCTTAGTGGAGAGCTCAAAGAAGATGTTTAGCTTAATCATGGCCCGCACGGTCGAAGCTAGTCAAACCACCAACTGGGAACACAAACTCATGGCGATAGTATGAGCCTACCGCACTACATATAAAGTAGCCACCAACTGCACCCATCATGACACTCCTGTAAAATCCCAGATCCAGCACATCCGGTACACAAATCTTATCATTCCAGAATAGCAACCCATTCCGAATCATCCACTAACCACCAACCCCCTAAATAGTAGGTGGCTGAATCCCTGAGCTCAGGTCGACAATGGAGCTCCCAACCTGGACCTTCTACCAATAAGGACTGAAATGTATATCAGTCACGTAAAGCCCTCTCAAGGATTGAAATAGGTGAGAGGAAATCTCAGTAAATGCCAAGGCATTTACCATCTGAAGTCGACTTAAGGCATCAGCAACATTGTTCAAAGAACCTTTTCGATACCAAATTTCAAAATCGAAATCTTGCATCAACTCTGCCCAACGAGCTTTCCTTCCCCTCAAATTATCCCCATCACACACATATTTGACGGATCGATGATCAATCAAGACCACAAATCTAGAACCATGCAGATAATGTCTCCAAATCTTGAGAGCATGTATCACCACATAAAGTTTCTTCTCTAGTGTGGAGCAACGAGATTGAGTATCATTGATCTTTTTACTCTCAAAAGCTATAGGTTGACCCTCTTGGAATAATTTTGCCCCAATAGCATAATCACTAGCATCAGTCTCCATCACATAAGGTCGAGTAGCATCAAGCAACACAAGAACAGACTCACTTTTGATACAAGTTTTCAAAGTGTCAAAAGCAATGTTCATATCCATATTCCAAGTAATAGGGTGATTGGACTTCCATCCATGACCCTTCAACATGTTGGTTAAAGGAGCCATGACTTGGGAATAATCATGTACTTATTTCTTTAAAAACACAGTAAAGCCTAGGAAAGACTGTAGTTGCTTAACTGTTTGGGGTATAGGCCAAGTCAACACTTTTTGGATACGATCCTCATCAATGCTAATACCTTCCCATGAAATGTTGTGGCCTAGGTAAATGATCTCCTTCATTGTCAAGAGCCATGCTTATGTGGAAGCATAAATTCCAATTGAAATGCTTAATTACTCAAGATAACCATAACCAAACATTCACACATGGCATACAATCCATAATACACAATAAAAGATAGCCAATCCCTATGCTGGCCCAAATGTTATAACAGGTACATTCCTAACCAGATTGGATGCACGATTTGAGGAGATATCCTTGAATCAACATTAGATAGTGCAGTAGATCACTGATATGCAGACGCTTGTCCAGACTCTCACGCATATGGACTCGATGGCATCTGTTCTTGGTCCAAATATCATGCCTAATCAATTCTCTGGGGAGCAAAAGGATCGCAAGAAAGAAGTCGTGGACATTGGCTTCACAAGTGGCAAGTCTACTTTAACTTCCACCCCTATTTCACTGACAAGAAAATATAGCTTGCACTTGGGTATCTTGCTGGGAAAGCTCTCCTCTAGTGGAAGGAGCTGAAACCTCAGCCGACCACTTGGGCTGAATTTGAAGAGACCTTTCAAACTGAATTTCTCAAGAAAGAAGAAGATTATGATATCATAGCCAAGTTTTGGGCTCTCGATATGGGTAAGCAGAATCTAACCTTTACCTACAGAAGTTTCGTGGCCTTCAGACGCAAGCTACCAAGATGGATCCTACTACTCTCTTGGGATTCTTTGTAGCTGGATTACCTGATTCATATCGCTTATAGGTTAAAACAACAAAAGCTCCCACCCTGAAAGAGGCCATTCATTTTGTGCGCATATATGATGATACCATGGCTTCAACCAAGAAGCCTCTAGTGACCGAGACGCAGGGTAAGACCAAGAGGAAATTCTTTCCTCATGCTTCTAGCATAGGTGATGGGAAATCTTCTAATGTTCCCTCACAAAAGAAGTCCAAACCGACTAAGGGTGGCGAGGAAAGTTTCCTCCGCTTGCGGAGGAAGGCAAATGCTTTCTTTGTGAAGAGTGGGGATACGCCCGAGCTAAATGCCCAAAGAACCAGGGCCCCATACTCCAGGACTGATGCCGAAACCAAAGACATCACCCTTTGTGAAGTCTAAGACAGCCTCAGTGGCGACTTTACAAGGTATTTTTGTGAATGTTATCACTCACCCTCATTCTTGTGCTTGTTCACTTAATAATTCACTTTTTAGAGCTCATGATCTTTACCGTGCATATGGTGAGGTTAACGGCACCCGGATTCACGTTCTCTTTGATCTTGGAAGTTCTCACAATTTTGTTAACCACAAACTTGTGCAAAAGCTCCAGTTGCCCATGACACCTAGTGATGATGCCTATGAGGTAGGCTTCCTACTGGGAAGCAATTTTGGGATCGCCAGGTGGATCACTTTCCAATCAGGATTCAAGCCTACAAGGATATTTTGCGATGCTATGTTATGCACCTGGATCACGTAGGCTTGTTGTTGGGCATTGAATGGTTTCACAGCCATGATGTCCAATTTGATTGGAAAGGCCATACTCTTTCTCTTTTGCATAATGGCACCCAGATTATAATACAGAGTGAGGATATACATCCCTCTGTGGGACCCCTTGTTCATGCTATTTATGTTTGAAATATCATGCAAGAAACTTCTTATGATGTGTTTCAGTGTTTCCTAGTTTCTCTTTCATCGTTTGTTGCATCAGTTTCTGTTCCAGATTATTTAAGTGATTGAAAACATTGAATTAAAGAAGTTGTTGTCTGAATTTGTTGATGTATTTCCCGAACAATTGTCGTCTGGATTACCTCCCAAACGAGTAGTAGATCATAGCATAGATTTAGTCCCAAGGGCCCATCCTATTAGTATTCCCCCTTATAGGATGAGCCAGTTAGAGGAGGATGAGTTAGCTCAGCAACTTCAAGAGTATTTGAAGTTGGGGTACATACACCCGAGCCAATCACCCTGGGGTGCTCTTGTTCTTTTGCGTCGAAAGAAAGATGGCTCTTGGAGAATGTGTGTGGATTATAAACGGTTGAATAAAGTTACCATTAAGATTATTTGGGCAAGTTTGTTGTGGTTTTTTAAGATGATATTTTGGTTTACAGCCGGAATCTGGAGGATCATGTTGCTCATCTTTGTCTTGCCTTACTTTTGTTGAGGCAGAGTCAACTGTATGCTAAAGGTAGTAAGTGTGACTTCTTTATGAATGTAAAATACCATGTTTTGGAATATCATTATTTTTCCATATCATATTTATTATTCACATGTGTTCATGAGTTCTCTCTTGCAGGACTCATCATTTTCGACCAGGCCTACATTTTTTGCTATCATGTGCACATGCTTATTCGCAGACAGAGTACTCTCACATTCCATGGCTAATCACCATGAGGCTATCTTCAGTAATAGCTTGGCACCTTCAGTGTGTCTAAGTCACCTCCAATGTCACCACAACATTTTGGCACCCTCAGTGTGTCCATATCACCTTCAGAGTGATTAGTCATCTCTAGTATGACTCATTCTCATTGTCACCATCTCCAGTATGGTGCTAGTCACATCCAATGATAGGATGACGAAAACTAGTGCATGATTCTTTATTGGATCATCCCTTTCTTACAATCATGCCATACGAGAATGAGATGTTCCGTGCATCCATAAGGGTTTTCCATACCCGACGTCGGCCTTAGGGGTAAGCCTTGGTGTGTTAGGAACCGATTGATGCTCAATAAATAAGGACAAGGCGAGGTAGTTCTCGTGATAGATCATGATGAGATCTATCCAGTGTGTTCAGTTTGAGTCAAAACCGAGTTGTCTAGCCTTAGTTATAACCAAATGTGCATGTGAATGCATTAATTAATTATTTTTCCCAATGTGAGGGGGTATAGTGATATTGAATAAAATCTGGCTAAGTTATTGGACAATTAAAAACTAAATAAAATTCAATTTTTGGAAATTAAATTTTTAGCAACACTCTATTTGCATCCATCTATTTAGAGTCTACTCAACTTTATTAATGGCCTTTGCTTTTGTGCTTTCTCGGTCACTCCTTCCTATAAAACAGGGTGCCTATCTCTCTCTTCTCATTATCTGATATGCGCCATCTTTTGAGAAGCTTGCCCTGCTCTGCTCCTTGCTCACTTGCTCTAGTTAGGCAAAGTTCCTTATTCCTTCTCCATCGCTCTTGCTTATGCTCTGTCTAGACTTCCATTCCATCGCTTCCTTCTTGCTATCTCAGGCCAACTTCTCATCGCCTATTTCTATACTAATTATTGGCCATAAACAAGTGCGATTTTTCCTTGCTGCTGCTTGTGTTTCCAACTACCTCTCCATCAACGTTTTCTTGCTTCTTCACTATTAATTTATCACAATCTTCGCATAAGATTTCCAGCAATCAGTTCGTTGTTTTTCCATTGTTTCTACATGTGGATTCTTCACCTACTTCGTGGGGTAACTATTGGTTCAATTCTGCTAATTTTCAGCTAATTACTAACCCTAGACTATGTATTGGTGCTTTTTGTAGATTATCCTCAGAGATGGAGTTCATGATGATGCTACCCGCTACCAGGAGTTGTTTCCTTGAGAGTGGATTCCCATAATTTTTGTATCTAGAATCTTCCACTAGATTTTGAGCTAGTGAGATTGAGAGCTATCCCTTGTATTCAACTTGGATGTTGTTGAGCATCTAATAAATCATTTAAATACGGCTACTTTGTTCTTGCGGCAGGTAGTACAGGGGAAGTGTGCCTTATTCACACCTACATTTTTATCATCAACACCATGTATATATGTTGAGGAATATTCTTTTGTAAATATACTCAGAATCTATTTTAATTGGGAAGAAGGGAAGCTTAAGCCTTGTAATGTCATTCCCGATGCCACTAGGATTAAGCAGCAATTTTCATATCTCAATTCGGACCAATTTAGTGCCAATTAGAGTGTAACTAGGACTAGTGGCAGGAAATTAGGGTTTGGCTTGAACCCTAAAAAGGCTGTGTATTTAAGACAAGGCTTTTGACTTGGTCTTCACTCTCTCATTTGCACTTTTGAAATACAAGCTGAAGCACTTCCTTCATTCCTTTGTTGTTGTGTCTTGCTTCATGCATGCTTCTTGAGTGCCTTGATGCTCTTGTGGATTCCCCCTTCCCCCATGCTCATGTCTACCTTCTCATCTTCTTCCTTCCCCCTTTCTATGAGAGCTATTGAGTGAGAGCCCGGAGGCTTGAGTGAGTGACACATTCAAGAGAGAGAGGTGAGGAATAAAGACCTAAGACTGAAAGAATAGCTTAGGGAGAGAGAGGAGTGAGAATCCCTCTCAGCCTAATTCCAACCCCACGACAAGTTGAGGTAGAGGTAGCAAACCTTAACATCTTTTTGGCGCCATTGTCAGGGATGGATGGGATGTTTTCTTGGTTCTTTCTGCTAGATTACGGCACCATTTTTGTCATCAACACCGTGTATATATGTTGAGGAATATTCTTTTGTAAATATACTCGGAATCTATTTTAATTGGGAAGAAGGGAAGCTTCAACCTTGTAATGTCGTTCCTGATGCCACTAGGATTAAGCAGCAATTTTCAGATCTCAATTTGGACCAATTTGGTGCCAATTAGAGTGTAATTAGGACTAGTGGCAAGAAATTAGGGTTTGGCTTGAACCCTAAAAAGGCTGTGTATTTAAGACAAGTCTTGTGACTTGGTCTTCACTCTCTCTTTTGCACTTTTGAAATACAAGCTGAAGCACTTCCTGCATTCCTTTTTTGTTGTGTCTTGCTTCATGCATGCTTCATGAGTGCCTTGATGCTCTTGTGGATTCCCCCTTTCCCCATGCTCATGTCTACCTTCTCATCTTCTTCCTTCCCCCTTTCCATGAGAGCTATTGAGTGAGAGACCCGAGGCTTGAGTGAGTGACACATTCAAGAGAGAGAGGTGAGGAATAAAGACCTAAGACTGAAAGAATAGCTTAGGGAGAGAGAGGAGTGAGCATCCCTTTTGGCCTAACTCCAACCCCACAACAAGTTGAGGTAGAGGTAGCAAACCTTAATAGTACCAAAAGATTCCTTAGTAGCTAAATCCTCATAAAAATCATAATCTCTGTGATTCTGAGGTGGCAGTGAAAGTGGAGGATTAGCTTGAGCAACCTTATCGCTCCCGGAGTTGCCTTCAGCCATATCACAAGAAGGAATTGTCGAGGGGAAAAGAAGGAATCCCCAGGCAAGCTCACCTCCCAACCGTGATGCTCACGGGTACTCGACTCGTAGAATTTGACCATCGCCCCCAAGCTAAGGGATAAACTGTTGGCATGTATCAGCTTCCATCCAACTCTAACCGCACGATGTCCCATACCACCATGAAGCACCCCTCGGGCCTCGAGCTAATGGAAATTTGGCTATGCTGGATAGCAGGTGTGCGTCCACACTAGTCCAGGATCAAACCCACAAGAGAGAGCTGAGACTCGCTCCCACGAATGCACTATGATCCAACTGACCAATGAGCCCCCTTATATAAGGTGATACACCCGTATGCTCAAAATAGCTACAACTGCTAAATCAATCGTGCCCCTACAACTTAGCCCTAGAATCGTCTCCCTAGCTCCAAGCCTCCACAAGCCTACTGAGCCAGCAGTCCTATGCCGAAGCACACATCAAATATAATACAGGCACATAACATACTCCCCTTCCTCTAAGAATTCACTCCTCCATTCACAAGAAAGTCTGGAAACCCTCTTTGAACATGAGCTAATGACTCCCATGTAGCATCCTCAGCAACACGGTCCTTCCACTTAATCTTGTATTCCATGATTGTCTGGTTACAAAGAGGACGTTCACGGGATTCAAGCAAATACTTTCACGTTCATGTGGAACATAAGTCAAATCTTGAACCTCAATAATTTCCTAAGGAGAAACAACCTGATCCATAGCACCCAAAACTTCTTTCAGTCAACTGACAAGATTGGATGAACCCTTACATCAAGAGGCAACTCAAGTTCATATGCAACTGATCCAATCCATCAATGACCTTGAATGGTGGACCACAATATCTGGAGGATAATTTCACAACTTGACCAGTACGGAGACTCGTGGAACCCATAAGCACACCATCGTTCCAAGAGAGAGTTCTCTAGGCGAACGATGTCTATTAGAATAAAATATGTCCCGATCTTGTGCACTTCTAATAGACTCCTTGGCAAACTGTAACATTTCTTGCATATCTTGCAAAGAAGTTTGAGCAGCATCATTCTTAAGTCCCCGAAACCCTACCATCACTAGTGACCTAGGTTGAAACCCGTACATAAGCATGAAAGGACTAAAACTAGTACTCGAATGCTTTGCACTATTTTATGCAAATTCAATCATGGGCAAATAATCTTTTCATGAATATTGTCGCTTGGAAACATAAGCACAAAACATATCTTCCAATAGTTGATTAACTACTTCTGTCTGCCTTTCAGATTGGGGATGTTGAGAGGAACTCGGACTAAGTGCTTCTAACTTGTCAAAGACAAGTGTCTCGAAGTCACTCATAAACTTTGAATCCCTATCGCTGACTATGTCGACTGGCAATCCATACAGTCGAAACAATTGGTCAACAAATTAGTGAGCCAATTGACTTGTTGTCACACTCTTCCAAGTGGCTAAAAATCATGCCATCATTGTCAAGCAGTCAACTATCACCCAGATAGCATCATGACCCGTGCGCGTTTGTGGTAATCTTGTAATAAAATCCATGGAGATACTTTCCCACTTATTACTTGGAATTTCCAAAGGTTGCAATAACCCTGCGCTTCAAAGGTGTTCATCCTTATTTACTTCACAGTTCCAGCAGCCAACATCATAATTTTGAATAGCTTCCCTCATCTTAGGCCAATAAAAAGTATGTTTCACAAGAGACAACGTCATGTGTACCCCAGGATGTCCTACACTAGGTGCATCTTGAAACTCCTCTAAAATCCCAGATCAAAGATCTGCCACATCCGGTACACAAATGTTATCATTTCAAAACAGCAACCCATTCCGAATCATCCACTGACCACCAACCACCTGAATAGTAGGTGGTTGAATCCCTGAGTTCGGGTTGACAATGGAGCTCCCATCCTGGACCTTCTGCCAATAAGGACTGAAATGCATATTAATCGCACAAAGCCCTCTCAAGTGTTGAAATAGGTGAGAGGAAATCTCCGGCATTTACCATCCGAATCTAACTTAAGGCATCACCTGAGGCCCAAGGGGCACTTCATGGTGGTATGGGACATCGTGCGGTGAGAGTGAGACATGCTAGAAGTTTAGCCCTTGGCTCAGGGGCGATGTTCGGATTCTACGGGTCGATACCTGTGAGCATCACGGTTGGGAGGTGAGCTTGCCTGTGGATTCCTTCGATTTTCATGATCTTGTTTAGTGTCTATTTGCAAGTCTGGATTCCCAAGAGCTTCAGTGGCTGTGTCATATGGTATCAGAGCCACAAGAGAGAGCCGAGACTCGCTCCCACGAGTGCACTTCGATCCAACTGGCCACTGAACCCCCTTATATAAGGAGGTGCACTCGTATGCCCAAAATAGCTGCAACCGCTAAAGCAATCGTGTCCCCACAACTCAACCCTAGAATCGCATGCCTAGCTCCAAGCCTCCACAAGCCTACGGAGCTAGAAGCACACGTCAGATATAATCCATGTACATGATAGAATAAGAGGGCTTTCACACAAGCACATGTCGTTCCTTTTAGTGAATGGTGCAAATATGTTGCCAACTCAGCCCACCAAACCCTGGATCACATTCATGTACAACAGCTGCAAAAATCTGGAGACCAATCATCAGCTAAATATTTTCCTCCTCCACCCCAACTCTGTTAATTTTTGCATAATTGGAGAGGTCGTCTAAGTTGCATGATATTTGAGGTGACAACATAAAAAAAACGTGTGAAGGGGAGTGTTTTTAAAGATTCCTTGCTTTTGTTCACGACGTAAGGGCGTGTGAAAGCCCTTTAATAACCACGCAATACACTACAGTCCGAGAAACTTTTATCCACACGATGCAGAAGGTGAAAATTGCAGTCCTGCCACTAGCTGGCGATCCGAAAGAGTACACTTTCAAGGTTCCCACAGCTAAAGACAAAGTTCCCTAAATAGCCCACATGAAAACCCTCATTCAGAGTAACAACAAAGAACTATGTTACTCTTCCACTCCTATGCAAGGCAGACCAATGTGTGTAACTATTTTCCAAATCCCAAAGGAGAAGTCTACAAATCCATATAAAATCTTATTGAAGCTTAAAGCTTCATACCCACTCACCTTCGGGTAGTTTCATGATCACACTCAATAAAGACAAAGGTTCAATTTGTGTTGATGAAGGTGCCTTATGCGCCACAACTATGTTGAAAATTCAACAAAAGAAGATGAAAATAAGAAAAAGAAATAGTACTATATGTTCGTAGAAGCATGTCACATTAATGCAGTGATCTAATTTGAATCTTTTAAAAATTTATTTTCTGTGCAGAATCTGGTGATTCTGACACCGCAGACGCGTCCGAAACGGCCCAAAACCCCAAAAACGGCACTGGAAACGCTGGAATCGGACATCCGGAGGCTCGGAAACGGCACTGGAAACGCTGAAACGGCACAGGAAACGCTGGAATCGGACATCCGGAGGCTCGGAAACGGCCAAAAAAGGCCGAAGAGTGGGATTTGCAGCAAAACGCGATCTGGCACCTTTGGAAAATTCCAAAGGTGCCAGATCGCGTTTTGCTGCAAATCCCACTCTTCGGCCTTTTTTGGCCGTTTCCGAGCCTCCGGATGTCCGATTCCAGCGTTTCCTGTGCCGTTTTTGGGGTTTTGGGCCGTTTCGGACGCGTCTGCGGTGTCAGAATCACCAGATTCTGCACAGAAAAGTGCTGCTCTTATATGAACATTGAATGTAAAGCATGTGAAAGAATATATTTATTCCTTTTCACACTGACATTTCTCACCCAAGTATCCATATTTTCTTGCTTTTGTAGAGAGAGAAAAGAGAAAATAGTGAATTTCTTACAGGGCCCCAAAATGAGCTCCCTTTTTTCCTAATGCGACTCATATTGTAATGGTCAGCCTTATGAGCAGAAGACCAAGTAGTGTGAGAGAGAGAGAGAAGTCGGTTATTCTAAAGTGTGGTTTGAGAACTAATAGAAGTGCTAATTCATACCAAGTTATCGTGTCAGGCTTTTGTCACCCCGTCTACACACGGCACTACAACCCGCTGTCTCGGGAATTCAGAACTCTGGTTAAAGTAAAATGTATCCGAACGGAGGAAATGAGCAAATCTATACGAGTGGCGACATTTTTGGCGATCCTGTTGGGGATGATGCGTCAGCAGGTAGCAGAAAGAATATGGAGAAAGGCTACAAGGAAGCTGGCAACGACACTCTGAGGCTGGAAGCGGTGGAAAGAGTGGCGAGAAGCTGTACGAAAAACGAGTTGCGGTCGTGGACAGGACGAGCAACTTACCGCGATAAACTTGAAGGTGCTGATAACCTGTTTGCGATCGGGAGAGTTGACTAAAGAGGCTCTTGGTGTGATCGACAGTTTGATTAGCAGCCTAGCAAGATGGAGGATGCTCGGGAGCAACGAAGAATGAGGTATGCGCAACGTCGAGAGAAGTTCATCCAAGAAAACCAACCTTGGAACTTGAGGGACAATTTGGCGAACAGAGGTATGCCTATACTATCTGAACCGGGAGAAACCTATGCCACATCAAGACTGAAGAAGGACCAAGAACGGGACGACTCGAGAAGGCGCCACGGCCACGAGCTGCGAACCGAGGAAGGGTCCAATCGACGAAACTCGGATCGAGAAGGGAAAGATGCCCGGAGAGATCGAGATTATGTCTCAGATGTTGGAGGAGAATACTACCGCAGGAGAGAAGGAGAGATTTTGTTCTAAAGATCAGTGCCCTGATAAATCAGTTAAGCACTCCACCTGATGACAAAACTCGACGAGCATGGCTATTGTCTGGATGCACCCAGATTGAGCTCGAGAAACCTGAAGTGGTAAGTCCCACTCGAACCTTTGAAGAACTGCTGGAAAGGGCAGGAGCGCTCGAAAAGAGCAACGAAGAGGAGAACAGAGGGTCTAAGAAGAAGGCCGAGCCCGACGATGAAACCAAGCCGATCGATAGAAAGATCAAGGCCGAGTTGCGGAAAGCTTTGAAGGAAATGGGTATACGAGGCAGACCCAGGACTGGAGAAAAGTGGTGCACTAAGTGCACAGTATCAGGCCATATGGAAGATAAATGCCGAGCAAAATATTGTGAAGACTGTGCAAAAACCGGACATACTCGAGAAGAGTGCTAGTTCAACAAAAACAAGAAGTCCGACGACAAACCGGCCAGGACGGAAGTTCGTCAGGTAACTTGGGAGAGATCCACTGAAGGACGTCCACTGAGACCAGACACAGGAAAATCCAAGGAGGATGATGGTACCAATACATCAAAAATCAAATGCTACTTTTGTTACGGGAGCCATTTAAAGTCTGAATGCAAGTTGTGGCAGGAGCACCTACAGATGTTGCGGGAGAAAGCTGAGAAGCGTGACGCAGAATGTGGAGCAGTCATCACCGAGCCATTCGAAGCAGAAACATGTGTAGTAACCCGAGCAAAGGGCATAATAATCAAGGAACCAGTTGCGGCAGCACCAGCTGATATCGACTGGAGAAGACAAAAAGATTGGGCAAACAAGGTAGCTAAAGACCTGAAGGGTAAGGCTCCATTGCTGGATGAAGACTTGGATCGAGTTCGACTACCGAGGATCCGATCGAGATGTCAGCAAAGGGAGAAGCCCGGGGCGAGGAAGATAACCAGCTGAGTGATCCAGAACCGAGGATTGAGCCGAGGAAGAACGTTAAGTTTGCCGAACCAGTTGCCGAGGAGATTAATGAGGCAACCCCAACAAATGAAGAAAGTATGGGAGCAATTGCAATTTCAAGGCATGAAGCTGGAAAATTCTCTTGGTGACCTGTTGAAAGTTGCACCTTATTGTAAGGAGTTTCTGATTGGTCAGATGAAATCACAAGAAGAACCAAAGAAGGATGTGGAAACATATATAACTGTGATGTATGTCGACACCGCCATTGTGGATGATCGGGTACCCATGGTTACAGCAAAAGTTCGCAACAAAACGATTACTGGAGTTGTGATTGATGGAGGTTCCGGCATCAATATTATCTCGGAATCAATGACAAAATGACTCAACTTACGAAATCTCAAACCATCTCCATTCTGAGTTCGAATGGCAGACCAAAGGCCAGTAAACCATTGGGGATGATTTTCGACGTTGTTGTCAATATCGGAGGAATCAACTTCTTACTAAGTTTCATCATCATACCCATGGTGGAGAAGGCTTATCCTATGTTGTTAGGCAGACCATGGCTGAAAGGGGCCAAAATCTTACATGATTGGGCATCTGAAGAGATGACAATCACCGCAAAAGGGCAAAAGGTACGAATAGCCACAAACCCAGGTGCTGTACCTAAGGAATGTAGACCCACGGCGTTGGAAGATCGAGACGAGTTTCCGAAAGATATCGAAACCAGGTTGATGGAGATGAACATCCTACCAGTGGCTGAGATTGACCTTTACGAGGTTGTCTAGGAAGTCAAGGAGCAGATTTAAAAGGAGAAACTCGAGAAGCAACAAACACAGTTTCCTCGAAATTTTCTGGAAGATAATGAAGTCAGTCGAGAAATTGCACAAGCCGAGGTAACCGTGACTCGACTTGGCACTAGTAACATGATACCAGTTCCCACGCAGGAAGTGAATCTCGGAACTACGAAGATCCAAAACCTGTCATTGTTGTTAAGTTCTTTCCAAAGCTAACGTGTCGTGGGGATCTTGCAAAGAGCATACGAAGTGCTCAACTCTGTAGGAAACTCCATTTGGAAGCAACTAAACCTACCGATCGGCAAGGGTGTCAACCTCGCTTCCATTCTCACGCAATGCTTGCAACGCCTTAGAAGAGAAGGAAGAGAAGAGAGGAATCGTTCATGAGCATGGGTGAATGGTGAAGATCGTACACGTATGCAAGTAAAGGGAAACAAAAAGTGATTTTAGCTCAATGGTGTGCTGTTGTGAGGTGAGTGTGGTGAGGGGTGTGTGGACAGTGGATAGGGCTATGGCAACCTTATCACCTAAATCAGTCATTTTATTGACCAACTTCTCTAACCTTTGTTGCTCATCAAGATAGCTTTGTGAAATAGAAGCTACTTGTTTTCCCTTGTCCTTTGATGATGAACCCTGTTGCTGTAGTAGCTGGATTTCTTCCCTGGCTGCAGTGAGCTCGGCTACCTTCTTTGTCAATTCTTGTCGTACTTCATGCATCTTTTATGTGGCCTTTACAATCACTTCATCTTGTTTTGCTTCTGTTGCTTGCATCCTTATTACTGTCCATCTGGATAGGTCGAGTTTCCATGTTAGGTTGAGGATTTGAGTATCCTTTTCTAGCCTTTGAACTTGGAATTCTTTTATCTGATCGATCTTCTCAGCATGCCCCTTCCTCATGGCTTCGAAGGTTTCCCAGTTGGAATCAAGTTCATTTTGTAGGTTGGTTAGTTTGACACAAACCTCTTCATTATCATGAACCAACTGTGAGGCTTCTAACTCATGGTCCTGTTGTAGGGACTTTAGCTTCTTCTTGAGCTTCTTTATTGTTTTGCTTCGACTAGCATGATGTTCCTCCGCTAGTCTAAGCTGTTGGCATTCCTGGACTTTCAAGGTTATTACTGTAATGTGTCCTTCTTGTCCATGGCCTCTTTATGTTCCTGCTCTCTTTTTGCGATTGTTGCTTGCAACTCTTCATACTTCTTTTGAAAATCTTGCTGAGCTGTAGCTGTTGTGGACTGGGCTCGTTGTAGATCAGCCAATTGCTTGGTGAGCCTATCATTTTTTGCCCAAGGAGGTGTTCAAGGAAGACTCAGCCACATCTGCCCTTGCTGTTTGCATTGTATCTGATTTGCCTGTTGTTGTATCCACTACAAGTGCAAATGAGCTTCTGCTATTTGTCTTCTTACAATCGCTGTCATTCTCTCATTTATCCTCCTTGTGGTTGAGGAAAAACTTTCATTGAGTTGGTAGAATCCTGATGACACACTCAAGGTATGCCTCGGCATCGGCTTGTAGTGTTGCATTGAATGCTGGCTACTGTGTATAAACATTATGGGTCAGCATATGCATTGCTGCCATGGCATCGAATTGAGGTGGTGGTGGTGGATCAGCATGATGGAAATGGAAATGATCTGCATCATCTTCATCTTCAACATTTTCTTCAGTTGCTGCTGCTACCACTTCTGGTTCTTCCACTGCTGGAGCTTGTGGTTGAAGTTGTTCTTGTGCTACCCCTTCTTGGGCTGCTTGGACTTGCTCCTGGGCCACACCTTCTTGTGCTGCTTCCACTGCTTCGGCTTGCATTTCTGGTTCGAGAACCACCTGTTCGGCTGCAACTGCTGCTTCCATGACTACTTCTGCATCAGGTTCTTGTCACAATTGTACCTGGTTCACAAGGTAATGCAGAATTTGCTTGCTCTACCCAATCCAATGGCTTCTATGGTTGATGGACTATGAAATGCAGGTTCTTCATTGTCGTCCGTCCTGGTGACACTGTAATATGATTGCAGCCCCATTTCCAGGCCCTTTTCTATCCTGCCACACAAGCGGTCAACTTAGCAAACAAATGTGATTTCATCCGGATAGATGTCCTCCCATTTCCTCTATTCAAAACAATTCAATGCCTCCTCACCAATGCCATGTTCAACGTACCTTGCAAAATACTGCATCTTGAACTGGGAGCTTGACAAACACTTGCCGTGTTTTTGCAAGGGAGCACACCTAGCATACATCTCGATAATGGTGCAAAATAGGACGGACCTTTGCTGGGATTAACCCCTGAGGCTGAGCCAAGGGCTCAGCTCAACCCAGAGTGGGTAAACCCTTAATGGCTGCTCCTCCATGTGTACTATTTTACATTAAAAGAAAAGTAGTCGGCGAAGAGAAGAAAAGTCTGGCTGAGGCTGTCGTGCGAGGCTGAAAGGGGAGAAGAAAAGTCGGGATGGGGCTAGGGAAGAAAACTACGGCGTTGGGGGAAGAAACTATGATCGGTGAGGAGAAAAGGTGCGGGCATGTGGGGCTGAGAAGGAGAAGTGCAGGAGGTGAGGGCTCAGCTCAACCCAGAGTGGGTAAGCCCTTAATGGCTGCTCCTCCATGTGTGTACTATTTTACATTAAAAGAAAAGTAGTCAGAGAAGAGAAGAGAAGTCTGGCTAAGGTTGTTGTGCGAGGCTGAAAGGGGAGAAGAAAAGTCAGGATGGGGCTCGGGAAGAAAACTACGGGGTTGGGGGAAGAAACTACGATCGGTGAGGAGAAAAGGTGCGGGCGTGTGGGGTTGAGAAGGAGAAGTGCAGGAGGTGAGGGAGGAGGTGTAGGGATGAGCAAGGAGAGGTGCGGGGGCTGAACGAGGGGGTGCGGAGAGAGAGAGAGAGAGAGAGAGAGAGAGAGATGGTATTGCTATGGCACATCGAGCACATGTTATCATAGAGAGAGAGAGAGATGGTATTGCTATGGCACATCGAGCACATGTTATCATATCGATCATGGAATTTATTCAATTTCATCCCACAACTTAACCTGAGGATGTGTTGCCAAATGAACTTGCTCAAAGAGATAATACATTCTTGATTACTAAAGCAATCAGAGGGGCTAGTGATATACTGTACAATCAAGCAATGGATGTCAAAGTATGCAACAGAATGTAATAAACATGAACTGAAGCAAAGTAGACACGGAACAAGAAAGAGCTTGAATCAGATCTGCTATATATCAGCCCAAGAAATAGGGGTAGAGAACTGAGTACAACCTCCCAGAGACGGAGGGAAAGCAAGGGATGTATCAGGGCTAGAAAAGGAGCCGAGAGCAACGGAGGGTGAGGGCAATAAGGGTGGAACATGAGCCACAGGAGCGCACCACATGAGCTGCCAGGCAAGGGCGACAGGGAGCTGAAGGAGGGTGCTGGCTGGAGGTTGGAAGGCAGAGAGGGAGGCTAAATCAAGAGCGATTCTGGGGCAGCCAGGAGCCTGAAGAGGAGTGACCTGATTGAAGCTGGATCTGGAGCAACATGAGGCTGAAAACATGAGCACATAGAGCTGGAGTAGAGGTACTAGGCAGGAGCAGAAGAGGGGCTGAAATAGGAGCACCCGAGGTTGAGAAGGAGTTTCCTGGCAACTGGAATCTGTGGGCTGGTTATACAGCAGTTTGTTTAGGCCCTCTCTTGTGCATTGTTTGTTCATCTCTTCTGGTGCTCATCTCTTTGCTTAGTACTATGTTTTTTAATCTAATCAAGTGGACAATAGGATACACCATGATTGTCAATCTGGTCAATGGGACATTGTACGTGGGATTGGAGTAGGTGCTAGTATATTTGTGCCAAATAGTGGGGTTGATGGTCTTTGAAGCTAAGAGTTTGCATTGGAGTAGGGAGTTGTCACTTGCAATACATATGCTAGATAGTGGGGATTAGTGGGGTTGGTGGTCTTCCAAGCTAAGAGTTTGCACTACCAAGGCAAGTGAATTCGAGCTAAACAAAGTGCCCTTTAAAATTTATAAATTCCTAGACATGATCGAAAAGTGGGGTCCGCATTTGAGCTTCACAAAGATTATTCTTTAATTTTTATGAATCTGTAGACTCAATCCCACACCTAAAGTAATAGGATTGTTGTTTCATGTCCGTGATAGAGGACAAGTGATGTTTTTCCTTAAAACGAGCTCCTTATATGATGTACTAATGTAGGGGTGCATTTGGAGGCCGGTACTATGGTTTGTGTCTCAATCAATTGACATATTTGTGCCATCAAAGAGTGAAATCAACTAAGTGATGTAGAGAAGGGATCTATGGAAATATACAAAATAGGTTAGCCTAACCTATATCCAACCCATAGTTTCAGAATCACAGGAGCCTTCACCTTCGCTTCTAGGAAGTCTGGGACAAATAACACTTGCATCGAATTGTCGAAGGCACCACCTAGGATAGACACACTAGTCATCACAGCTACAACATTGAAGACACCTTCCTTACTTACTATAGTCATCACCTTCCTTACTATAGAGAAGGTTTTTTCCTATCTAAAGCGACCAATGGGAAATTTGGAAATAAAACAACTCATTCCATTTGTGTCACGTGCACCCTTGCATCAAGTGCATGGTGACACACTGGCTGGATAAGACTAGACTACATCATCAGAGATAATGGATAGAAAGGAGTTCTTTGTTTGGATTCGATGAAGGATTGGTTTGGTTTTACTCCCTTCCGTGGGAGGCCCAGAGTCATGCCAAGACAGTGGCCAAGGGCCAGCAAATGGAGGGCCAAGCCTAAGGTCTAGTCAGCCAGGGTTGTTTGGTCGGCCAAACTTGGTTGGGCCGCCAAGATTAGGTGGCTGGGCAGAGTATGACCTTTATAAACATGCCCTTTCCCCTCATTCAAGGGAGGTGGCAGCTGGAGTTTTAGTATACCATCTTCAGCAAGAGCATCCATCTTGTAGGCACAGCCTTCCAGTCCTATCTCCAGCCCCCAGTGACACGTCCTAGCACTCCTGAAACCCCTGATGTGCAAACAAACCACACACAATGTCAGAACTGAGCAGGCTGCTCACCACCCAACCGTGACATCTACGGGATGTGATCCCGAATCAGAAGATGTCCCCTCCGAGCCACGAGCTGAGCTATTGGCACGAACTCCCAATCAAATCCAAACCAGCCTGGTGTCCCATACCACCAGGTGGCGCTATGAAGCCCTGGATCTGCCACTGGGCCTTGGGCTACGCTAAGATGCAGGCACGCGTCCGCGACACAATCCAAGATCAGACCTTGCACCTGGGAACGAGACTTGCTCCCAACTGCACACTGAGAACTGAACCCCTTGGGCCTCTTTTATAGACTCGGGCCCCGGCGCCAAAAATAGCGAAGACCTATAAATAGTTGATCATCTGCACCCAATACTTCTTTCAGTCTACTGACATGAAAGACGGGATGTACTTTAACATCAGGAGGCAATTCTAGTCGATATGCAACTGGTCCAATTCTTTTAATAACCTTGAATGGGCCACAGTATCTGGGGGATAATTTCGGAACCAAACCAGTACTTAGGCTCTTGGATTCCTTAGGAATTCTTAAATATACCATCGTTCCTTCAGAAAACTCTCTGGGTGAACGATGTCTATTAGCATAAAATCTGTCCCGATCTTGGGCACTTCTAATAGACTCCTTGGCAAACTGCAACATTTCCTGCATATCTAGCAAGAAGTTCTTAGCAGCATCATTTTGAATCCCTTTTAATCCAACCATAACTGGTGACTTAGGTTGAAACCCGTACATAAGCATAAAAGGACTGTAACCTGTACTAGAATGCTTTGCACTGTTGTAAGCAAATTCAATCATGGGTAGATAATCTTCCCATGAAGACTGTCTCTTAGATACATATGCCCGAAGCATGTCTTCAACCAACTGGTTGACCTTTTCTGTACTGCCATCGGATTGTGCATGATCTGAGGAACTCATACTTAGAGTAGTTTCTAACTTCTCAAATACAAGTGTCCAAAAGTTACTTGTAAACTTTGAGTCCCTGTCACTGACTATGTCAGATGGCAAACCATACAGCTTGAATAAGTGGTCCACAAACTCGTGAGCCAACTGAACAGCTGAAATAGTTGTTCTTGTAGGTAAGAATCTAGCCATTTTTGTCAAACAGTCGACTATGACCCAAATAGAGTCATGACCCTTGCGCGTTCGAGGTAAACCAGTGATGAAATCCATGGAAATACTTTCCCATTTATTACCTGGAATCTGTAATGGCTGTAATAAGCCCGCGCTTCTAAGGCGTTCAGCCTTAGTAACCTGACAAACCCGGCAACCTACCACATAGTTCTCTATAAATGCACGCATCTTAGGCCAATAAAAGGTATGCTTCACAAGAGACAGAGTCCTATGTATACCTGGATGTCCCGCACTAGGAGCATCATGACACTCCTAGAGAATCTTGGATTTAAGGTCCAAAACGTCAGGCACACAAATCTTTTCATTCCGGAACAGCAAGCCGTTCCTAATCATCCACTGACCTCCCGCCGCCTGTATCCTAGGTGGCACAATCCCTGAGTCCTGGTCAACCATGGAGCTCCCATCCTGGACTCTCTGCCAATAAGAACTGAAATGACTATCAGTTGCGTATAGCCCTCTCAAGGATTGAAATAGGTCTGAGGATATTTCCGTAAATGACAAAGCATTTACAAACTTAACCCGACTTAAGGCATCCGCCACACTATTCAACGAACCCTTACGATAACTTATTTCGAAATCAAAATCCTGCATTAACTCTGCCCATCTAGCTTTCCTTCCTCTCAATTCTGATCCATCACACACATACTTAATTGACTGGTGATCAGTCAATACAAGGAACTTTGAACCATACAAGTAGTGTCTCCAAACCTTGAGAGCATACACTACAGCATAAAGTTCCTTCTCAAGTGTGGGCCAACGATATTGAGTGTCGTCTAGCTTCTTACTCTCGAAAGCTACAGGTCTGCCCTCTTGGAATAGAGCTGCCCCAATCGCATAATCACTCGCATCGGCCTCTAAAACATAAGGCCGGGTAGGATCGAGTAATGCAAGAATGGGTGCTTCCTTGATAGAAAACTTCAAGGTTTCAAAAGCCTTGTTCATTGCATCATTCCAAGGGATCGGCTGAGTAGACCTGCGTCCACGACCTTTCAATATGTTGGTCAAGGGTGCCGTGATATGTGAATAATCACGCACTGACTTCCGAAGAAATACCGTAAATCCTAGGAAAGAACGAAGTTGTTTCACAGTCTGAGGGATAGACCATTCTAAAACCTTCTGGATACGATCCATATCAATGCTAATACCTTCAGAAGAAATCTTGTGTCTTAAGTAAATGATCTCCTTCATAAAGAAGTCACATTTACTCATCTTGGCATAAAGCTTATGCTGTCTTAGAACAAGTAAGACAACCCAAAGGTGTCCTATGTGATCCTCAAGCGTTTTACTATATACCAAGATATCATCCAAGAACACTACAACAAATTTGCCCAGAAAATCCCTGAACAAATCGTTCATCATCTGCTGAAAAGTAGCAGGAGCATTGGTCAAACCAAAAGGCAATACGAGGAACTCGTAATGACCATACCTAGTCCGGAATGCAGTCCTATCTATGTGTTTAGCATAGATACGGATTTGGTGATAACCCGTACGCAAATCAATCTTAGTGAAATACTTCGCTCCGGCCAAACAGTCTATCAAATCATCGGAACGAGGTAAAGGATAGCGGTTCTTAATTGTGACTTTATTTAATCGTTTATAATCTATACACATTCTCCAGGAAGAATCTTTCTTCTTTCTTAAGAGGACAGGTGCACCCCAAGGTGATTTACTTGGGCGGATATAGCCCATATTCAGGTAATCCTGAAGCTGGATAGCTAACTCATCCTCCTCTACCTGGCTCATCCTATAAGGTGGTACACTGATAGGTTGAGCCCCTGGGACTAAGTCTATGCGATGATCTACTGCCCGTTCTAGAGGTAAACCTTCCGGCAGTTGAGCTGGGAATACGTCCTTAAAATTATCTAACAACATTCTCAATTCACGGTGTTCAAACACACTTAATTCATTCTTGTTAATTACCGAAACAACAAATGAAGAAAGTGGAATCAAAACACACTGATAGACATCATAATGAGAATTGTTTAATATATTCCGAAGCTGCATCACAGATACAATAGGCCCCTGAGAAGGGGGGATTTTATCACACTGAATACAAAATTGGGTGTCCTTATCTACAAAAGAAAGCGTATGCTCCGTCCATCCGATCCAAATATTGTGGGTTTTAAACCACTCTATCCCGATCAACAAGTCTACATGCTCCAGATGCATAACATAACATGTAAGAGCTCCTGTGTAGGCCTGAATCCGGATAGGAAGCGCTTCAACCTTGCGATCCCAAAACTGCTTCCCAGCTGGAAGCTGCACCTCATAGGTGTGGTCGCTAGGTACTGTGGACAGCCCCATCTTCTGCACAAATTTGTAATTAACAAAATTGTGAGAGCTGCCCGGATCAAAGAGAATGTGAACCTGTTGGTCCCTAACTTCTCCATAAACTCGGAAAAGATCATGGGAACCAAACAACGAAGTATTGAAAGTACAATTACAAGAAAGGGGGCAGGTAATGACATTTACTGAAATACCTATCATCGTGACTTGGTTTGCTCCCTTGGTTGCGGTACGTGGACCCGCCTGGAGCTTCGGTCCTAGCACCAACTTTTGGTTCTTCCGCTTAGGACACTCATTCTTTGTGTGGCCCCGCTCCTCGCAATAGAAACATCGGCCCTCTTTCTTGAGCCTGAGAGTGCGAAGGAAACGGGCCTTACCATTCTTTGCTGGAGTTAAGCTTTTCCTGGAGGCGTTGTCCGTAGACTTAGTCTCCCCAATACCAGTCGCATGCTGAAAGAACTTGCGTTTGTTCTTTCCACTCGTTTCGGTAACTGTGGTTGCCTTGGTACCGGCCATGGTATCATCATATATGCGTGCATATGTCATGGCCTCCTGCAATGTTGTGCACTTGTTGTTCTTTATCTGCAACTTATAGGAGTCTGGCAAACCATCCACGAAGAAACCTAACAAGGTTACTGGATCCATTTTAGTGGCCCTGGTTTGCAGATCCCTAAATCTTTGAAGATAAACTTCAAAGGTCAAATTCAATTTTGACATATCGAGGGCCTTGAGCTTGCCGACGATATCGTAGTCATCTTCCTTCTTCAGGAACTCCTTCCTGAAGATGCCCTCAAAATCTGTCCAAGTATCAGGCTTAGGCTGGAGTTCCTTCCACCATAGCAAGGCTTTACCTGACATAAACCCTGCTGCAAGCTGAATCTTTTTCTCATCTGGATAGGGGTGAAATTGGAAGTGTACTTGCCACTTGTGCAACCAAGTGTCAACTACCTCCTTTGTTCTTGATTTTTGGTCACCTGGAAAAGGATCCGGAGTTATATTCGGGCCTAGCACTGAAGCCATGGCATCCACATGCATGAGTGCCTGTACAGTGGTAGCCAGAAGAGTGAGAGTTGCTTGTATCCCCTGGAGTTGCTGTGTCAACCCCGATTGATTAGCATTGACCTGCTCGAATTTGCCATCAAGAGTAGTCGTAAACTCACTGAAGGCTTTTTTAGTTATCAGGTCGTCATAGAGACCCTGATCATCCTCTCCCACTGGAGTGTAATCCAAGTCCTGCTCTCCCATGGTGAACTCGGGATTTTGAGCATCAGACATGGCTGAAATCTGATTTGATTACAAACGGAGAGAAATAACTGACTGAAACGAAGCACAGAGGAGGATGGAGCAGAAGAAAACCGTCCCGAATGAAGCTGACGGAAGGAGATGCTGAAATCTGGCGAATCGGAAGCCCGTGAGTCCCGGAGCCTCCCCGAACCCACAAGCCGGATGCGCGTGCTGCTGTAGTAGCTGTACGGTCTGCTGACGTAGGCCATACGGTTGCTGACGTGGCCTGTACGGCTGCTGACGTAGGCCGTACAAGGGCTGACGGAGGCCGTACAGTTCTGCAGATACTGGCGCAGTCACAAATCGGTGCAGCAGCAGGTACAGGGGCTGGCGAAACAGTCCGTACAGGCTGTACGGCTGTTGCAGGGCCTTCGAAGGTTGCGCAGGGCTGACGCAAGCAGGGGCAGATGCGGGAGACTGCTCGAGGTAGGGCGATGCTGACGCAGGCGATGTACGGACGAGGTTGGCTGGCTGGCACAGAAATCGAGGTAGAGGCTCGAAGATCTAGGCTGCTTGTGGGTAGGCTAGTACCCTGCCCCCACCTATATAGGGTGCAGGGCAGCCTTATTTGGAAGCTGGGCTTCCAAGAAAGGCCAAGCCCCTCCAGCTTTGGAGGGGTGCTTTTTTGGAAAAAGCAACCCCCCCTGCGCAAGCTGCACGAAGCCCTAGGCGTAGGCTGCATGCAGCCTGTTGCGCAGGCTGTAGTCAGCCTATTGCGCAGGCTGTTGACAGCCTGTTGCACAGGCTGTCAAGCCTCTACTTGCCCCGTCTACTCCGCCCCTTCCTAAGCACTGCATCCCCGCCTCCCTTGCTGTCTTTTTCCTGCACATCTCTCCTACTTTACTGCTCTATTTCTCCACCCTCTAAACTTCTCTCAGAGGCCTTCAGAAATTTTGATTTTCTCTCTCTCCTATTCTTCTTTCTTTTCCAGATATCTCTTCACCCCTTCTACCCCAGGTAGCCAGCAAAAACGCAGCAAGGAATTTCGAAATTTAGGGCATACCTGGAAGAGAAATCCGTCAAAATTCTCGCATCAGAAGTTCCTACCTTAGGAGTTGGCTCTGATACCAACTGACACGTCCCAACACTCCTGAAACCCCTGATCTGCAAACAAACCACACACAACGTCAGAACTGAGCACACCCAACCGTGACATCTACGGGATGTGATCCCGAATCAGAAGATGTCCCCTACGAGCCACGAGCTGAGCTACTGGCACGAACTCCCAATCAGATCCAAACCAGCCTGGTGTCCCATACCACCAGGTGGCGCTGTGAAGCCCTGGATCTGCCACTGGGCCTTGGGCTACGCTAAGATGCAGGCGCGCATCCGCGACACAATCCAGGATCAGACCTTGCACCTGGGAACGAGACTTGTTCCCAACTGCACACTGAGAACTGAACCCCCTGGGCCTCTTTTATAGACTCGGGCCCCGGCGCCAAAAATAGCGAAGACCTATAAATAGTTCGTACCCTTGCCACTCAACCCGAGAATCAAGCCTACCTAGCTCTAAGCCTCCCCAGGCTAACCTGAGCTAGTTTTGTGTACCTAGTACACGTCAGATACGAATCCGTGCACATGACACCCAGTCTCGTAATAGATCTAGTGGATACAACAGCCTTCCTGCCGTCAGTATTCAGCCCCTATGGCATACCAATTATTTAGCATTGTTTACAGTGCACGAGACATAGAGTTCTTGTGGTGTTCTCTGTGTATGCATTCATGCATCTGTTTGCATACGTATTTCAGCACGCTTTCACACAACAATTAGTCAATAGATCCCCGCATGTTTCAATTTGTCCTTGTTTGTCCAAGGGGCATGAAGAATGAACCTAAGGCATTGTGAATTGATTGGGCAAGTGCTGATTGGGGAATAGGTAAATGAAGTAACCACAAGTGACTTTGTTGAATAGACTCGTGGTCTGAAATTGAAGTGCAATCAACTATAAGTAAAAATTAATTATCGAGAGCAATGGCAATATAACCATGATACTATAAAAGCAAGGCCTTTGTCATGCATTTGAAGAGACAACCACCATCTGTACTTTCAATTACAATGTATCTTTTATTTGTCCTATAGTGTAGTATCAGTAGGTTGAGAAGAATTGGAAGAGTACCTATGGTGTTTTATACAAAGCAAATTTATATAAAGTGACTAATGAGATAATTTCCCTCAAGAAGATTCAATTAGAGCAAGAAGATGAAGGGGCTCCAAGAACAGCCATACATGAAATTTCTATCCTCAAAGAAAGGCAGCATGGATGTATGTCATAAGTAGTGCAATTCCAAAACCACAAAAAGTGCCACAAAAAGTGGTTGAGAATTGGGAGAGTACCTATGGTGTTGTATACAAAGCAAATTTATATAAGGTGACTAATGAGATAATTTCCCTCAAGAAGATTCAATTAGAGCAAGAAGATGAAGGGGCTCCAAGCACAGCCATACATGAAATTTCTATCCTCAAAGAAAGGCAGCATGGATGTATGTCATAAGTAGTGCAATTCCAAAACCACAAAAAGTGCCATAAAAAGTGGTTGATGAGATTCCGGTTTGAAACTAATTCTCTTGGAATGTAACCTTAGTATATTCCTAATAGGGCATGGTGAGGAAGAATTGAATTGTTTTGAACAAATGAAAAGCAAGGCCCTTTCTCTAGATGCAATCATGTTCTTTTGCATCTTGAAGGATTGTGGTGGCAATACAAAAGCAATTGATTTGGACCAAAAATTAATGATGAGATTGTTAGTAAGGGGTTGTTTGGCAAATATAAGGTGTGATACCTTGAATGTAACATTACTTGTGTGAGATGACTTGGTTATGCCCCTATGTTTGGAGGAAGATATATCCTTACATAATGTCAGAGATGTCCTTGAGGTACATGCATTGGTTGTTGTGGATGAATTACTATGTAGCTCCTATGTATGTTGATTTTTATGATGAGGACAACGTTTGGATTGAATGTTTTTGCATCTTGAAAGCCTATGGCAGCATCAAAGCACTTGAGAAGGGAACAAGTTCTTGATGATCTTCCTATTTAGAATGTTGGCTCCTAGTCTCTACATTGATCACATGATATGAACAACATGGTCATGGTGAGCAAGTTGTAAAGTGTCTTGAATGGTGCCACACAAGTGTGTCTCCAAATGCATGGAAACATAGGAGCTACTAACTAGGGCAAAACAATACATGCCGAAATTGTCAAATGGTGATTGGTAGAAAATGGTATCGTGCTTGCCAATGATTTGATGGATACGTAGTTCATATGAAAAAGCACAAAGGTAATGATAAGCTTCATGTTCACCTCTATGAATTTCTGATCCATTGATATTATGGATGAGGAATGACTGAGGTTGAGGTATGCATATATAGGGTGCTAGAGTGCAAAGTCCATGAGGAAAAAGTGATGTCCACTTGTTCAAATGAGGTTCAAATTGATCATAAATGATCATATTTATTTAATATGAATAGTTAGCTTGCTCTAACTAAGCCAGTGTGAAGTTGTTGCCCACATTTGTTGGTTCCTTTCCTTACATGCCCACATGGTTGCTTTCTCTCTCTTGGCAAGGATTGGACCTTTCCCATGATTGTGTCCTAGCCCAAGCCCTTAACATGCTCCAATAGGAGTTTAACCCAGTTTCATTTGTCACTATCCATGGTGGCCCGCACCTCAAATAATGCACATGATGTAGATATATATTACATCATGATTCTATCATATGGCCTCCAAAGTAACTCAAAAAGTAGTAATATATCTCTTACATAAGGACTTTTGAAATTCCTCTAGATAAAACATATATTTACATTTTGGGATTTATTTTTTTTTTAAATTTTTATAGAGGGGTTATCAAGAAATGCCAAAAATAGGTCACATAAGGGTTTATAAAACAACCCTTGAACGCACGTGATATAGACATATTACACTAAGTGACCCCCCCAAGAATAAACACAATGTTGGGAACTCACAAGAATATATCTTATGCATATGCTTGTATAACTCACCGACGACTGATTGCGATCATTGCTTCCACCTTCCCACTGAAACGTGCCATAATCTCGCACGTGTTGTTTCGCAATCGGGCATTAACGCCAGAACTGGTGCTTGCAACATGTGCAATGGCATAAAATCCTCTCGTCAAACCATTCGCGGGTTCCAGGCTGAGGGACTTATGGAGGTTAAGACCCATTGCTAGCCATTTGCAAGGAACAAACAATAAGTCTAAGGCAAAGACAGTCTACAATTTTTCATTTTTTAAAACACACAGAGTTGGTATGATCGTCGGTGTGGCAGTTGGTATGACTGTCGATATGTCAATCGGTATGTTCCGACGACCATAGTGCCGGTCATACAACCTGCCATACCGATGATCATACCGACGCTGTCGGATTAAAAACTAAAAATAGAGATGTGATTCCGCCACTTTGCTATTTGCAGACCTCGCTTCCTCTTCCTTCGTGACAACGACGATGACGCCGCATGCGACCCACACTCTCCCCCAAATCTTCCTCACCACATCGACGAGTCTAAGTCCTCCCCACCACACCCCACATCTCCCACATCGACGAGTCTAAGTCCTCCCCACCACACCCACCCTTCTCTACCTCTCCTACACCACACTTAAGCAAAGGACCAACGGTAGGCTTCCATGCCCTCAAAGCAAACTTGATTTTTGTTTTACTCTCTTTCTCTCAAGTTTTTGTCTCTATTCTCTTGCTTTGCTTCATGTACATGCTTTCTGTTTTCATTCATGAGGTTGATTTTGCAAGAAGAAAGCGTGAAGCTTTTGGTTTAGGCATACCTGGAAGCTTTTGGAAGGGATGTTGCAAGATTGCTTCCGCCTTTCCATTGTTCCCCTTCTCCACCACTTTCAAGTAAAGCTAATATGTGATTTGCTTTGTTTTGTTTCATTTGTAGAGCTCAAGCAACCCTAAATCCCAATCCCTAAAGAAAAAGTAAGCTTATCTCTATTTTTCTCCTTAAATTCTTGCAATGTACATTAGTCTAACTTGCCTTTTGCTTCATGTTGTATGTTTTGCAGGGTTCTCCATCCCTATTTGCACACATCCAGGTATGCCTATGTGCTCATGCCTTCCACTCCTTTTTTCTTTTTAGTCTACTTTCAGCTTTTTATTTTGTTGTCTTATCAAATTGGAGTTGGGTAGGAGTAGTTTACTTTAGTATGCCACCATGCCCTTCCACATGCCCATAGGCATATGCATAAGGGTTGATGCACGATCGGGTCGGGCCATTCGCGGAACTATTTTTGGGGAGGGTGAGATTTTGAATTTTGAGGCGGACGCGCACTCTCGTTGGTTTTTTTTCGACTAATGATGTAATAATGACTGTCAAAAATCCATGTTTTGAAAACCACAGATATCGACACGTGTCACTACACACATTTGCTTTTTACTGTCCCACCACGTTGACACGGTATGACGCAATTTGCCAAAAGTATACCATAGACCTCAACGCGTGGTATGACGTTTGAAGAAACTTGCACCATCGTCACCACCTCTTGGCGAGGTTTTTGTAGAAAGACCACCGCGCTAGTTTTTGCAGCAGAAAAGCTCGACACGTGATATGACGCCTGAAGAAACTTGCGCCACCATCACCACTGTGCTGGTTTTGGTGGCGCTACAGTGAGGTTTTTGCAAAAAAGACCACCACGTTGGTTTTTGCGGCATGAAAAACCATAGCGCTTGTCTTTGCCATCCACCGCACTGGGTCTTGCAGGGGAAAAAATCTATTAAAGAAAAGACTATCGCGCTGGTCTTTGCAGGTAATCCCAGCGCACTGGTTCTGTTGTTTGGTCACAGGCGATAGATAACGAAGAAGCATCTCAATTCTTGACCTTAAAAATCAACTGATGAAGGAAAAATGGCCTAAATTTGACGGAATAGCCAAGTTTTCTTTAAATCGCGTTACTTCATATTAGAAAAGAAGGAAAAGGGGGGGGGAGAAAAGATACAATTTCAGTAGAGATTACTGCAAGCTATACACTTGTACAAGTCTTCATGGATTGAGCAATCCACTAATCTCCAAGTTGATAGCCTCCCGTGATGATATCAAAATTCTCTTCCAAAATTTGCAAGTGGACTTGTTCAAGACGGCCCTTGCTTCAACGGCACAAAGTAGTACAATAAGGATATTTTTTCGAGAGCTTCTACAGACGTCTTCTTGAGAAGAAAAAGAGAAAAGCTTGGATAAACGTTTCCGGAACAAGGGCATTCTCTCTCACATTCCAGAAACGTTTATCCAAGCTTTTCTCTTTCTTCTCAAGAAGACATCTTTAGAAGCTACTGAAAAAGTATCCTTATTGTACTACTTTGTGCCGTTCAAGCAACGTGGCCGTCTTTTTTAGAGCCCTTAAAGGGCTGGACCAGCAGCAGACTGGTCGACCAACCTGGTCGGCCAGTATGAAGTTGACTGGTCGGTTTTTATGACAGGCCCCTGGGCCTATAAAAGAAGGGCCTCCAGGCCCTCATAAATCATTCTCTGGAGCAGCCAACCACCAGCAGATTGAAGCAGCAGGAGGACCTTCCTTGGGCCTACATCTTGGAGGTGAAGGAGGCACATAGAAGTTGCAGACAAAGCTGAGAAAGGGCTGCCTACCTAGGCTGATCTACAGGCAGTAAGGTAGAGAGAACCATTCTGGACAGAAAGTCTATAGACGCTCGAGGTGGAGCACGTGGGCTAGAGTCTAGAGATAGCCAGCAGATAGGAGAAGTACCTTGTGGTAAGATTAGAGGACCACACCTTTGGTGGGACTCTGGATCTATCTCTTTTGTATTGTGTCCATAGCTTTGGACGGAAATATATTATTTTGGTGGTTTCTCTATCTGGTTGGTTCATTGTCTATTGATGAATCTGCACATCTATCTTATGCACATAAGTTAAGAAGTTTGTGATTCCACACCCCACACCACATTGTGTGAGCTCTTGGGCTATTCTATCGGTCTTCCACTGTGCGTACCCTCTGTTGGGTCATTTCTAACATGGTATCAGAGCTCAAGTAGGAGGCTCAGGTGCGGGAGCCTGGAGGCAGGGACCTTGCTGAAGGATGACCTTGATTCATACGCTCTTGGGAATCGACTTCCACGACTGGAGGATTGTGTCCTTGCGAGAAGGAGGGTGACTCAGGTTCAATCAGCCTCTTCAGCCCCTGCTCTCCCTTCCTCCTCCCAGTTTTCTCTCATTCACTATCCCTAACTTCGGAGAGTGTGGGAAACTAGATGGGACCAACTAGATGGGTCAAGGTGGTGAGGGATCAGCTGGCAGTAGTTGGTCAGAAGACAGACTCATGCCATTTGGCCTTGATGGTACTAAGGAGACTACCTCGGAGTTTCAAGGGCTTTGTTATGACTGTGACAGCAGGACAGAGGACCAAACCTCTGACGTTTGAGGAGTTGGGTCCATTACTGCTACAGGAGAGGAAGAGATGGTCACCTAAATGCTCTCCAAATCTTTCTTGATGTAACGGGATTGTTGAGGACCAATGACAGTGGGTGGATGGCTAGGTTAGCATTGTTGTGAGATGGGCTCAAAGTAACTTACCATGTGAGGATGGGAGTAGGGTGGTGGTCCATGGAGAGAGAGGAGTGTCTTGCGTAGGGCTCAGAATGGGGAAGAGGATGGAGGCAATATGTGAAAGAAAAAGTATGAGAGGGATGGGTGCTCTTTTATAGAGGCAGCTAGTGGCCCTTATTAGGGCTTAGGTCCAGTGCACACGCTTCCACGAATGCGCAGCTGGTGGCTAGCTTTGGGGAGCTTCACGATTTTCGAGGTCAAGTTTGAGCACCACTGGTGCTCAAATTTGCACCTCCATTTTGGAGGTTGCAAAATTCAGCGTTGGTGCGCCATTCCTGCTCCAGCCAATAGGCTTTTGCCATGTGTTTCTATGCATTGGCTTTAATGCTCTAGGAGCTGACAGAATGCTCTCTCTGTCCAATGAAGCATTGCCACCTACAAGTCTCCAACACCCTGCAGCTCTTCCTGCAGATCGTGAGACTATGTAGTAAGCTCAGCCAGGGCATTAAAGGCACCTTCATTTTGGTTCACACGCAACATATAGGTTGGGGCCTTGAAGTGGCACTAGCCTTGCATTCTTTATGCCGTGTGCACTGACCCTTAGAGTGCCCGTGCCCGATGGTGTGGCAAAAGAAGCATCCGTTCTCTGACTGATATTGCTCCTGTTCTTCCGATTGGAGGTAACCATTTGTAAAGTCCTCCTTCGCCTTTTCATATAGCGTCTTCTTAGACAAAATTACATAGTTTCCTTTGACTTTTCCTTACCCTTGGTTGGGCCTTTTGTGGCATAAAAAGAGAAAGCTAATCAAGGGGTAATCGGCCTACATGTAAGTATGGCTTCACTTTTACTTGAGAAAGTGCTCAGTTTATGGCTGATCCGCAGCGTACAAGAAGGGGGGATTGCAGCGATTGTGAAGCACGAAATGCTTGGGTGTTCGTCTTGTTGAGTGAGGAACGATAGCAGATTCAAGGAAGGAGTTGAGCAGCATGGCCTTGGCTGCTGGTAGTTTGAGGTGTTGTTTGTTTGTGTGCTGGTGAGAGGTGGAGTCTGCGAGGTGAGAAGCGCTTTTGCTGGTGTCTGTGATAGCATTTGTACGATTGCTAGCTTGTCTTTCAAGAAGTGAAGCGGAAGCGGGCGTCTGGAGATCGCGTAGCAGTCTGTTGCTTGGTTGAATCGAGAAGGAGGTGATATATAAGTCAGTGAGAGGAGGTTTGCACTGGAATCTCTTACAGAGGTTTTCTAGAGAGTTCGACAGGGTTCAGTGAAGCGACTAGTGAAGGGTCAGCAAAGGTGGACATAGGTGTTTGTTTCGTTGTTCGGGAAGGAGCGAGGCTCCTCGAATTTCTATCACGAATACGGTGATTGACAGAGGTTTCTTGTGAGTGTTGGCTGAATACGAGGATCAAGATTGCGGGGGTTGATGGTGGAAAGCAGTAGCAAGAGCCCATTTCCTTAGGGAATGGAGGGGATCCCCCTTCTTCTTTGAGTCTACCACAGGGTTGGTTTGGCATTTTCAGCCACAGTCCTGGATTTTTACTCCTACCTCTTGAGGAGTTTTTAGACCATGATGGGTCTTTTTTGTATCTCCGACTGGAGCTTTTCCTTTCGGGTTTCTTTCATACTTAATAGAAGTCTATTTCATGAAAAACGAAAGAAAGCAGTAGCAAGCTGCAAGAATTGTAATCGATCAACGAGAGGAGATTTGTGCTGAAGCTTGACGGTGTTCAATGAAACCGCAAAGTACAGATTAGCAAGGTTTGACGGAGATGGTTGTGTGAAGTGCATAGCTTGAGTTCGATGTTTAAGGTGACACTTATTGTTGTTTCATAAAGAGGTATTTTGCAATTGTTGGTGGATAAGATCAGCCGCACAGGTGCGTGATCATATAGGCAGGTGCAGCGTTCGGAAGAGGGACCATGGCTCAAGACTTCCCTCTTTTCCATGGGTTACATGGAGAAAATTACGAGAAGTTTATGGAGCAACTGGAGATAACATGTCTCATCAAGGAACGGCAAGACGCGGCTTTTATGTTGCAAATCTTTTCATAGTGTTTGCAAGATAATGCTAGGAAGTGGTTTCAGGGGTATGAAGCCGCGCAATAAGCAAGTAACCCGCCTATTGAGGTAACTTTTGCGTTTGCTTTTTTGCAGCAGTGTCGGAAAGTGGAGGATCCAGCTAAGCTATGGCAAGAGATTTCGAATTTTTGTGCAAAGGGGATCACTCGATTCTTATGCACACCAGTTTGTTAAGCTTTGGGACCATTGGTGTATTGCCTTGGGAGACGAGCAACCTCCTTTATTGTTGAAAAAAGAGAGGCTTATAGCAGGGCTCAGTAGGCTGCTTCACATGAAAGTGGAATTGAAATCGGTGGCTACTTACCAGGAAGCAGTAGAGCTTGCAAAGAGCAAGGAGTTGAAGACGCTTCGCATGGAGCAGCTAGGTAAGGAAGTGCAATAAGCTCCTAAGAAAAGAGAGAAACCTACTATGAATCCTACAGTTTCGTAGGTAATGGGACAACGTGCAGAGGATGATGGATTGTGTAAGGAGATGCAGGAGGTGGTGGGTTCTTAGCCTCAATCTCTTGGGAGGAGTTGGGAGAGGACAAGCAAGAGGGTACAAACCGCCATACCAGAACCAGGAGTATAGGCATGGCAAGGAGTAGAAGTTGGGACGAGGAGCAAATCAAAGAAGGTATGAGCCTTGTCAATGTTACAATTGTGGAGAATGGGGTCATTCACATCGCCGAATTGTGATAAGCCTTTAAGAAGAGGGTGTGATATGTTTCCTTTGTCGAGTAATTTGAATAATAGAGCTAATCACTTTGGCGTGGAGATCATGGATAAGCCACGCTTAAGTGGTTTGACACTTGAAGAAAAGGGAAAGCAGAAGCTGGGTGAAGTGCATCTTGCAGTTTCACCTATCTACCTGGAGGAACCTCAAGTGATACCTGTGAAAAGAGCTAGAGAGAAGGAGTGAGAAGATGGTCTAACACATCGAAGAAGGGGAAGTAGCAAGAGGAGCCGTCAACGAGTAAAAAGAAGTGAAGGCCTAGAAGACGCTTCCAGACAACAGGTCTACCACCAAGAGGACTTTTTCCAGAAAGATTTGATAAATAAGAAGTGGATATCTCCGGATTGGGGAAAAGGAACCTTGATACTTCTAGATAAAAGAGGGCTAAGGAAAAAATTCAGCATGGTAGATAAGATGGAGGGTTTCCTAGAACCCAAAACTTACCATCAGGAGGACTATGTTTCGAAGATGTTGGATACTGACCTTACTGTTGATGAGCAGGAATCTTACCGGAAGATGTTGGTGCAATTTCCCAAACTCTTCATCACCTCTAGGCTCTTATGAGGGGTTTTCAAGGTGAGGATCTTCGCATTGATCTGAAGGAAGGGGCAACCTTCAGCAGTGACCTCTTGCCCCCCTGGATCGCATATATACACCCCAATGCTACCTCTCCCCGTGCTCTTCTGGAAAGCCCCATTAAAATACAAAATGGATAGGGGTCCCGTCTCCTCCTGGGGCTGCTGTGCGGACTGAATTACAGCCTATTTCTTGTTCCCTCCTTTGATTTGCTCTTCAACCTCCTCTGCCATTTCCCTCCCTGTGAGCATATCAGCCAGTGTGGCCCTTGTTAAATGCTCCGTCACAAATGAGAAGTCAAATTCTTGAAGTTCAGCCAGCCATTTGACAATTCTCCCCACGGGCTCAGCCTTCTTCACAAGGTAGGACAACACCATTGAATCCGTCAGGAACACAAAAGGCCTAGGTAGTATGTAAGACCTGAATTTTCTAACAGCATACATCATGGACAACCCTTGCTTCTCCATATCAGAATAGCATCCTTCCGCATCCAATAAACGACGACTAGCATAATAGATGGGCTGCGTATACCCCCGATCACCCTTTTGGAGCAAGATTGCAGCTACTGCATTCCTCCACAATCCCAATTTGAAAGTAGCCCGAGTAGCCATCACATACTATGTATCTCTCATGACCAACCACTTGATCCAATATCTCATCCTGGAAGGGAAGAGGTTAGTAGTCCCTCTTTTTCCATGCATTCAGTGGGCACATATCCACACATACCCTCCACTTCTTTCCTTTCTTCGGGGTGACCACATAAGATACCCGTTCTGAATCATTCACGGGGTATATAAAGCCTGCCTTGAACAGCCTATCAACTTCTAGCTTCAAAGCATCCGCCTGTATCACACCCAATCTCCTAAGCTTCTGAACCACTGGCTTGGCTCCAGGCTTCAACTTGATTTCGTGCTGACTTTAGTAACCCTCCGCATCTGCCAATACTCTGTAACAAAAAGCTGAGGGAATCCATCTAACATATCCAGATATATGCCTCCTTCTCCCAATCTTCTAACTAAGGATTCAACATTTGAACATTAGCTTGTTGGGTATTTCCGGAGTCTAGGGTGTGCCACCTAGGTGATGATGTGGCAGTCTAGGTCTAGGGAGTCTAGGGTTTCATACTTATGAGCATTGTACCGTCAGTTTTGTTATTGATGATTATGGATTTGCTCTGCATGTATCTTTGGCTTCCACCTTGATTGTCTATCTCTTACATGGTATCAGAGCAGGTTGCCGCCTGCCCTGCTGTCCAACAGTCTACCTTGCTGCCCCATCTATTTCCCTCTATCTGCTCAAATCCTATTCCCTCAGTTGCTAGGAGTGTGACGTCAAAACGAGCAATTAAACCCATCAAAAATCATATCATCACGTAGTCTAGACTTTGATTAGGAGCTGGTGTTGGCTCTCTCCACCAACCAGGGCACTCAGTCGTGCTCATGAAATGGAAAAGTGACGGGTTGTTCAAAAGTGCTGCCTCTGGGATCCCTCCACGTTACGTTACATCAGCACACTCTGCCTTCTTGCACAGTTGCAATCTTCACCATTTCAGAATCGCCAGCAATTCATTCTGTGGCCAGCAATCCATTTTGTGGAGCAGATACCGACCTACAGTCGTGCTTGGTGACGAATGGGACATAGTTGTCGCTCCAAGAACACCAGTATTCTATATGATGATTAGTACCACCAATTGGCTTAGGGATTCTACTGTGACGGCAGGTTTGTGATTTTTTTCTGAAGAGAGGTAGCGCTATCAGACACGGTGGTGGCGCAAGCATTTTTTTTTAAGGTGATGTTTTTTATACAGCCCGCAGATATATGATGCCAACTTCCAAGGCTCCTACTTGCTTCAATCTGTTGGTCATCAAATGTGCACTCTTTATTTGCTGTTGAGCTTGTTACGATTGTCACGGAAGCTACAGTCAGCACCTTCAAGCCAATAGTTCGTGGGCACAAGTAGATTGTGCCTTACACCTGTTCTAGTCATTGCAGCTAGCTCAGATTCAATAGTCTTCATTTGTTGGTTTTTCTCTCTCTTTCTACCCATGGAGCCCAGCAAGAGCATATTCATGATTGACAAATTCAAGGGTGAAAATTATCCCATGTGGCAAACGAAGATCAGACTGTTGCTTATGCGTGATGGGGTTTGGAACCTCGTCAAGGGCACAGAGCCTCGCCCCTGTGGTGAGGAAGGTTCAACTGCTATTCGTGCTTGGGATGAGAAGAACGACAAGGTGCTGGCACATATTGGCCTAGGGCTGGGTGATAATCTCATACATCACTTGGACCTCAGCAAATCAACCAAGGAGACGTGGGACAAGCTCGACAATATCTTCGGCACCAAGATCAATAATTCTTAAGGTATTTCTCAAGCAGAAGTTCTTCAATATGCACATGAATATGATCAGTTGTTGGCTGAGCATTTGAGCACTTTAGGCTCCCTCACTCATCAGCTTGAGGCCCTTCGTGCCCATGTTGATGAGGATGACAAGAAGGCAGTGCTCCTTACCAGCATTGAGGCTATTTCTCGATATTCTGAGCATGGATGTTTTTATCAAAGCTATACTTATATATTAATATAAAATCCTGGCAAAAGTTTATGGAGCTATATTTGTTAGTTTCACGATTATTGATACACCATGTATTCTTTTATATATTTTCTTTTGTATTTTGAAGTAAAAGATATAATTCCTGGGCGAAACTTTCTATTTTTTGGCATAAAAGTTTCAAATCCTGGTGAATACTTCAAACATTTATTTTTATTAGGACATATCAACTTTCAACACCAATATAAAAGTTTCACTTGTTTATGAAACTAACATGAAAAAAGCATCCATGATTCTGAGGTTCTTCCTGTCTTGCGTGTGGCTCATGAGATGACTTATGATGAGATGACAGCCATACTCATTGATGAAGACCGTCGCATTAAAGCCTTATAGGATGCTTTAACTTCCAATGCTTTTCTCTCTAAGTACAAAGGGAAGCGGTCTTCCAAGCCATCTAAGTGCAATTTCTGCCAGAAGTTGGGTCATACAGAAGACAAATGCTACAAAAAGATGGCCAAGGAACAAGCTAAAGAGCATGCCGCACTTGTGGCCGACGCGAAATCATCTGATGGCGACATGGGCACTTCTACTGGACCTGAGGAGGAGGTTCTCTCTGCTACACTGGAAGATCTCTCCCTCTCTGAGGAGGTAGACGTTGTTTATTGGCAGTAGTCTTTATCAGTGTGCCATGGGTACTCTGCCTTGGGTAGTCCCCCTGAAATGAGTGTGTGAGTCAGTTTGTCTTTTGATTTGTGAGTCAGCCTGAGGGGACAGTCAGTCTGTTTTTTCATCCTACCTATCCTTGCCTGTTGCAAAGGCAGTCGATAGAGCGAGCGAGGAAAAGCGAGCGGGCCCAAAAAAGCGAGCGAGCTTTTCCACAATTTCCCTATCGAGGTACTCAACATAGCTTTGTGGAAACCACTATTTGGGAAGATTCTCAAAAATAAAACTTATGTTACTTTGTGTAACTATACCAACATTGCGAATTATAGTCTACCTTAACTTCCAATTGGAGCCATACTCACATTATGCAACAATAGTATGTGGGTTTGAAAGAAACCGAATTTCCACTCCAAAGCGGATTTCATTACTGATACAACAATTCTTTTGCATTTGAAATGGGTCTTATTATCAAACTCCTTCAATAATAAAAACAAATGCGTTGCTTGATATGTTGAACATAGTAACGTAAACATCACTTCACCCATATGCGGGGGAAAAAAACTGTATGTAGACTTCATAGCATGGGATTGTATCAACACTTATGACATTCAAAATGGTTCTTCTTATTAAAAGTGTTATCAATCATGAAAGAAGTGAATGTTTAAAAATAGTTCACCCGTATGTTGAAAAACCCAAGTGTCATTTATGACATTCAAAATTGTTCTTGCAACCATTCTGTAGTTCCTAGAGATTTTGCCCATACTTTCAACCCCTTCCCTTCAACCACACTGAGGTATCTAATAGTTTTATAAAACACTTGAGATATCATCACCTCCTAATACAAAACCATTATTACTATTTGTAGAACACTTCAGATATCATCACCTCTTAATACAAGACCATTCTTACTATTTGTATAACACTTGACATATCATCACTCCTTCCCTTCAGCCACTAAGAGGTACCTAATACTTTTGTAGAACACTTGAACCATTCTTACTATTTGTAGAACACTTGAGATATCATCACCTCTTAATACAAAACCATTCTTACGATTTGTATAACACTTAAGATATCATCACCTCTTAATATAAGACCATTCTTAGTATTTGTAGATCACTTTAGATATCATCACCTCTTAATACAAGACCATTCTTACTATTTGAGAGATTAATGGATTGAAGGTTTGAAGCTCATAGGAGACAAAGGAAGAGAAAGTCGGTTTCAACATGAGGACAATAAAACTAATTGGAATATTTTGACTTATGTATTATACCTTTTTGAAGACTATGAATTTAAGTCAGTTTCAACACTGGGATGATAAAACTAATTATAATATTTTGACTTATGTAATATATTTTTGAAGACTATGAATTTTAATGAGGAGAGGCACGCACACTACTTAGTAAATACACTAGTACTACTACTAGCCTACGACTATTAAGCCTAGTAGCACCAATGTGATTTTGAGCCTTGTATCAGCCTTTCGATAATTTGTGAAATTCCAAGCTAGTCCCCTGATTGACATTTAACATGGCATTGAAAATAATCCTTCAATGTAGTGGAAGTTTAACTTTCACAATTTCTTCATTCAAAAAATTAAATGCATGGCACACTTTTTTTTCTTTCCTTGGAAAAGTGCCCAAGATGATGATACTAGCTAAGGAAATAATCTTGCTCATGCAAGAGATGGAGAGAGAGTGCAGTTAAATGCATTGAGACTCTGAGGGAGCTCTGAGGTATCTCAGACAATCCTCTGCATGAGAATCATGGCATCTTCTCTCAGTTTATTGGTTATATTGGTCAGAATTGGGAGTCACTGTTCTTGGCCAACCTGACGAAATTCATTGATTTCCCTTTGCTGGGGTTGAGTTTTTCCTTCCTCTTCATGTATTCATGTATGTACTGGGTTTCAAGATGATCTGCTTGTGAATTGTTTGTCATTGTTTTGTTTTCTGAGAATTAATATATCTCCGTTCTATTTGCAGAGAAATAGGACTAGTTGTGGTTCCACTCTTCTCCTGTTTGAGTGGCAGCATTGTCCATGTATCTTCAATATTATTTCTCTCATGTGTTCCAATGTCTTCAAAAGGATACCTTTATTTATGTCCAAACTTGAGTATTGATTTGTATTTATCAAATCCAATTTCACTCCACCTATTCTTTAGAATGAAAATTTTTTGCCAAAAGTGGGCCAAACGTAAGGTCTTTCCACATATTCTTAAGAATGAAAATTTTGGCCTTACGTTGCCAAGTCTATGGAATGAGGGTAAGGCCAAAGTTTGGTACGGTACATTAGGTCTTGATTAATGCTTCTTTAGGCTTGAATATTTAATGCATTAACTTCACGACTATTATTTATGCTTGAACTTGTAATGTATTAATTTCATGACTTAGGATTTTATGAAGTTATATCTAACATGTCCTAAATTTAATGGAAATTAATATCCTACATAACACAACAAAGTATCATCATATCCCTTCCCAAAATCATTGCTACCTAGCAACTCTCATGGCATTTTCACTGCGTTGCATTTGAGTTAGCTATGATGAAGAATGTTGCCTGCCTTTGGAACCTCTTAGAGTTACCGTAAGCATGATCTAATTTCATGTACCCTAAAACTTGAGACTTGGAGATTCCCATATCACACCAGCGGTAGCTGTCTTGTCCACTCTCAATGCTAGTAAGAGCTGGGCCCCATAGACCCGGCAAAAGAAGTCTTTTTGGAGGTTCAATTTTTTCCCTCCGTCTTCTGCAAGCGCCATGATGAAATAGGATATAGTCATCACCCTACATTTAATGCAAGAATTGACAACTTTTTTTGGACCTGACTATGCAGTTTACATCCCAAAATTGGTGCTAAAATTGCAGACTAGGAGATTCCCATATCACACCAACGGTAGCTGTCTTGTCCACTCTCAACACTAGTAAGAGTCGGTCCCCATAGACCGGTAAAAGAAGTCTTTTTGGAGGTTCAATTTTTTGCCTCCGCCTTCTCCGACCCCATGACGGAATAGGATATATTCATCACCCTACATTTAATGCAAGAATTGACACAACTTTTTTTGGACATGACTATGCAGCTTACATCTCAAAATTGGTGCTAAAATTGCATACCGGGCATCTCCATTTGTTGGGGGGTTGTCCCTAGCAACTCCTTGGACTTGCTCTATTTGTCTAGTTGGGTCTCTCCACAAAAATCGGAGTGGGGCCTATTTTCCCCATCTAGTAAAACTATATGCATCAATATGTATGTATGTATGCATATATGTATGTATGCATGCATGCATCCATGTATGTATGTACACACACACACATATGTATGTATGTATGTATGTGTACTAAAACTATACGCATCAAATAATGTTGTTGATTAATTTTTGGCATACCCCACCAAAACCAAGACCCCCATTGCAAAGAAAGGTAAGGAACACAAGTGCTTGTTCTTATGCTCATGAGACAACAAAATGCATGACATAAGCAACCAATTTGGCTCTCTTTTTAGTGGTTGGGAATGAACCCTAAAAGTATCCTAAAACGACTATGTATTCCCTTATTTGTAGCATGGAAGTGATCATGGTAGAGTGGCATAATCGCTATTTTGCTTTTTTCATAGGTTCTTTTGCTACTCATGGTTGGCGGATACACCACGGCATAGATCCGAATAGATATTTGGTTTTTTGCTTCAACTTGCTTGACTAGACTTTCCTTGATGATTGATTGTGCCTGATGAGTGGTCACTGGCTTAATTGATGCATTAAGTGCAATGTTTTCCTTAAAGTTTTTCATACTACAGGGTACGAGTTTGCTTATAGGGACGGAAATAGAAGCTTGTTAACGCCTGGTGCATATTTTCCGTTAGATGTAGCAGGGTACTAGTTACAGAGTGTCTTTGCCAATTATTTCACTTGAATCATGCTCCTCTTATGCTTGAGTTTGTGGTCACGTATTAAGTTTAACATAATAGTCTATAGGATACTGGATGAGCAATCAACATAGTGGTTTAGATGCATTCATTTCTAGTTCCGATAGAACTATCATTTAGACATTGGTCATAATAGAAGTATGGAGGGCTAAAATCCTTTTTTGGCTCCCTAAGTTTTTTAAAGCATGGTATTGTCCAGATTACATAGGTATTTTCACTAAGCAAAATTAATCCTTATGATGAAAATGTGTTTTTTTTCTTTTGACATAGTTGGTTCTGTTTCCATGTTTTTGGATCGAATGTATGGATGATCTTCTGCAAGCATAAAAGACATGATATTTATATGTAGCTCATGATCATGTTTACATATTTTCAGTCATATATTCTACCTTGTGATCGATCATTATCTTGCTGTGTGGATGTTCAAATCTGAGTAGTGTTTGCTTTTTTTATCGCAAATTTTATGCATTGTTGTGTCTCTACCTCTCCACGATGACTCAAATGTGATAGTATGGGGATGAAAGAGAAGATAATTGTGAGTTTCAGGCATGCCTTCATTGTTGGAATATGTTTAATTTGCTTATGATCACATCAATTGTTCCAATGATATTGAGAGGAATAAGATGCTGGATGAGGTTCTCGCTTGCTTGAAACCTATTTAATCTTGCTCGCTTATTTGGGGTTGCTTACTTTTCTCCGCTCACTTTTTGGTAATCCTTCCTGTTGCAAGGGGGGGGGGGGTATGTTGATATTATCGATGTATGTTGTCATGCGTGGTCAGATATGTCCTCTCTAGACCACTGAGTCTTTGTACATCCATGCATGATGGGCCCCTGAGCCATGCTAGGTGAGCCCCCGAGCCTGTTGTGCCATGCTCTCACTAGCCTCTGAGCCATGCTCACTTGCCTCTGAGACTGCATTAGGACCATGTTTAGTTGAGTCTTTATGGTCTGTATCATTGTGATAGTGACAGATGTTGATTTCTCATATATCCTCCACCCTCACTCCTCATGCATCCTCCACCCTCACTCCGTAGGGGGGTTTGTTGGGTATTTCTGGAGTCTAGGGTGTGCCACCTAGGTGATGATGTGGCAGTCTAGGTCTAGGCAGTCTAGGGTTTCATACTTATGAGCATTGTACCGTCAGTTTTGTTATTGATGATTATGGATTTGCTTAGCACATATCTTTGGCTTCCACCTTGATTCTCTATCTCTTACATGGTTGCCCTCTTCTCAGCTTTATCAACAGCAGCAGCATCCTCTTGTGAGGCTCTCAAAGCACCCAGAGTTAAAGTGCACACCTTCACCTCCAAAACCTCATGTTTCTCAGAAGTGGTTGACTCCGTACAAGAGTCATACCCATCATATTTTGTACTTGCAGATTCAGACGAGATTCCCTTCACCGCCTCTTTCTTCGCATTCTTCAAACTATATTTTACTTTCTTATCACCATCATGTAGGATCAGCTCATTTGTTGCCCACTTCTCCTCCGCACCAACTTGACGCAGCCAAGGCCTCCCCAAAATGATGGGATAAGCATTCTTATCAGGCTTGGTAGGAAGCACATGAAAGGTACATAAGGCAAAAATATCACACACATCCACCCTCACACCGGTGATAGCCCCTGGGGACTTTGTTCTAGAGTTATCAGCCATCTTTATCTTGTACAAGGACGGGGCATTAATTTTTAGACCAACCTCTTTCATAGTCTGCTCACTTATAACATTGACAGCTGCTCCTTCATCAACATAAGCATTCTTGATGGGCAGGCCATTGATGGAGGCCGCCACAACTGGCACCTGATCCTTTACATCGAGGCTCACATCCTTAGCATCTACGGCACCCTTCTTCTTCCTCGCCCTTCGTGAGCTGGCTGCCTTCATAAATTGCTGTGTTAGAGCTGGACTGACCAGAATAGTGATGTTTGCCTTCACCCCATGAAGATCAGTGATAAGATCATAGTCTGGGGCACCTTGGCCCAATGTGAAATCCATCAGACCGATCTTTCGTTTAGAGGGCTTCCTTTTCTTCCTTCTCTCATATACCTTCCCTCCACGGCCTTCGTATGCACCACTGCTCATTCCATCCTCATGTCCTCTCTTTCCAGCAAATACCTCCACGTCAAGATCCTTCCCATCTGGCTCCTCCTCTGCAAATAACAATGAGACGGGCTTATCATCTTCTTTCTTCGCGGCCAGGCTTGGGCAATCATATCTCACGTGGCCTTTCTCATGGCATTCAAAACACACAGTGTTGCCACGGTCTCTCGGGACCCTCGGCTCCATCCTTGGCACATTAGCGAGTGGGGCCTGCACCATATGTAGCTTCAGTTAATTGAATTCAGCCATCATCCTCTCCAGGTTCTTTTCCAACTGGCTGCCACTTGTGGAAGGCATGCCATCAGAATTATTTGCAATCGAGGATGTACCTGCTCCTCCTGGAACCAATGGTAATGGTTGAATTGGTTCGGCCTCCAACATCTTCTTCTTTTCCTTGGCCAAAGCTGCCTGCAATGCAGCTGCATAGTTCTGGGGGTCTTTCCCTTGCACCTTCTGCCTTAACTGTGGTTCCAAGCCCGCCAAGAACCGGTTTAGCTTCAAGTGCTCCAATCCTGCAGTGGGCACCAACACAAGTGGCCTCCCGAGGTCACCTTCGGCCTATGCATGGCCTCCCCCCGCCTCTGCGACTGTGGCCCTTGCAACAACTGCCTCGTATTTGCCCCACACTGATTCAAAACGTACCTCGAAACTTTTAACTGATTCTCCCTCCAACTGGCCTACTTGGTCTACTTGAACCAACAAGGTATGCGGAGATTCTTCCACCCCAAACCGTCTCTTCAAGGCTTCTGTGACAGCCCCCAATCATCCTTTACTGCATTCGGCAATGTTCAGTGCCAGGCCAGTGCCATCCCCTCCAAAAAATCAGGAAGGTACTAAGCCCACATCCTATCTAGCCATCCTGACATACGGCTGGCCCTCACGAAGTTCCTCAAATATGCCTCAACATATTCCCCATCTCTGCCTAGAAAGATTGGGACCTCCACCATGATGTCACAGTAAGAGGACACTTGCAAGACAACAAAAAAACCAAGGGGAAAGTGCAGTCCCCTACCAATACACGCGGCCCTTTCCACTGAGGCTTCACGAGCCCCTGACAGAGGTTTTTAATAAACTCTTCTCCTGAGGCAGTTCCCAGATACCCAGTTAGTAACCTCAAGCTGCAACATGCGTCAATAACCCTTCTCAGACTCCTGCAATTCTTGGTCAAACTGATTGTACTAATAGGCTGCACCCTATCAATAGTCAACTGTACTTGCAAACTTAAGACTCCCCATGGCTTGATATATGACAATCAACTGTCAGTAATAATTGTCTAGCATACTGTCAACAGCTTCACTTTCTGACCCACAGTAAAAGCTTTCTCTGAGACACTTAATACAAGGGTCAAAATTACTCTTCCTGTGTGCTAAACAAGGTCAAACGGTCAATTGTATGCCCACTTTGACCAACAATTTAGCCTTCAAACATTGCTCTGAACAGTCTCAGTTCCAGATCCAGCATGCTCAAACACAATAGCCACAGGGACCTCAAATTCAAATACCTTTGAAGAACTCACAAAGAAAGCTAAATAAGCCGGAAAGAGTGTGGGTGGCAGTGAGTGGTACACGGCGTACGCGTGCCCGGTGGCAAAGAAAAGCTTGTAAACCACTCGAATTGTGCCCTTCATCACTTATAGTAGTAGCACCGCATTTTCTTCACACCCTTATGCACTCCTTTACATAAGATACTTCTTCCAAATTGCTCAATGCTTCAAGTCAAACATGCACATCCACATGCGTACCAATAGTCAACAGTCCAATTTGTAATGATCTCGTGGTCAACCTTGTTATCACCTTCAACTCTTGACTGGCTCTGTCAACAGTCAATCCCACAGAGCATAAGATTGAGGCTTCACGATGGTCAAAGCTGATAGTCAACCCCCTTAAACTGGCTCCTTAAAAATAATAAACAAACAAGCATCTGACATGGTAGATCTGCCATCTTCCCACTTAATTCCCATAGAACATCCACACAAAACCCATCCAACTTCCATCAACAATCCACGAGCCTCTCACAAGGCATATCCTTTGATTCATCCACAATTCTCCCAAAAACCATTTCTCCCATGAATCCCCCATCCAACTTTCTTTTCCTCCACAAATCTCCCACCTGACAAGACAAGCATCTATAACGGGGAGGCTCACGTCGCCATAACCGTTCGATTCCCTTCTCTCCAGCAACAAAATCTTTTCAAAAATTGTAAGCCACGCGAAATACACATGGTCTATTCATTAAACACCGCGGGGGGGTTCCGTTTCTGCACAAACCAATCGCAGTTCTGCGCCAAACTCCCAAATGTGCACCATCGTCAACCTGGATAAGGGCGGCAACAGTTGTAAAGGCATGCGATGTTCATCATTGAGCGTAAAGGCACACGTAGAGAATTAGCCACAGAAACCCGCTTCGTGCTCGACAGTGTACAATGATTGGCTCTTGCGCGTAGGAACTGACTTTACCCTAACGACCCCAATCTGCTACCACATCCGACTCCGAGAATCCTCCTCATCTTCATCGCCTCGATCACTGCAACCATAGGTTGCAAACGGGCCCTGTGCGACTCTGTCCATTCACAAATTTTGTGGCTAGTTCCATAATCGCATCACCACATGCTAGGGTTCGTTCCTATTCCACGAGCCACCCATCACCTCTTCCTCTGTGACCTCAAGCGTACTCGGCGTCTCCACCATGTGAAAGCTGTGAATTCATTTTATGTGCTTTAAGATTGCTGATGCACGGGATCCAGACAGGGGTGAAGGAGGAAAAGGGAATTGACAACGATCTTTTTCACAAACATTTCAGCCTGCATCCTCTTTCCATTCATGCGTATCCCCCCGTACAAGATGCATTTTCTTTCTTTCTATCTCTCAAGCCCCTTTCAGAAATTACATGGTTGACCTGGTCCAAGGTCCACGTCATACCTCTCACCTTGAAAAACGCTTTCTAAAAAAAAACAAGACCATCTCACACACTTGAAAAGAAACGCCATATCTCCCTAAATATAGCTCCGATTCCCATGCTTCTCGAGCCCTCCCGGAGCCTACAGGATTGCCCATCCTCCTCTGGACTCCATAGCGCGGAGGGGTCACACGGCTCAACTAAAACATGGTATTTTGCCCAAAGAAACGTTTGCAAGTATCGGTAGTATGTACATGAGGCTAGTGTACTATGCAAGCGGGGTGAAAGCTACAATGGAGAGGAGCGATGGAGTATGGCAAAGTATTCGGAGAGATGTAGCACATTGGTGCAAGTCTTGCTTATAGTGTCAAAGAATGGGAAGAAGAATATTGAAACCAGAGTTGAGAAATGTGTTTGTCTTTTGATGTCTTTGAACGGTGGGGGATTGATGCTATAGGGCCTTTTTTTTACAAAGAAGTAGTAATATATTCCATTCAAAACAGGGAGAGTAAGAGCTCTCCCCCTAGCCTCAACAATGCGACAGAAAAGCCATGGAGGTGGTCTATAATGCCACGACATGCCCAATGGTGTCAAATGAAAAACAACGAACAATCGCATATCCTCATGAAAAAAAAAAAGATCAATCTCTCACGAGCGGCACTAGAGGACCCGATACAACTCTCCCACTGACTATGAATGAATATATCGGCCTCTGTGTAGGGTCGACCTCCCAAAACATGAGCACATCTGGAGCACCATATCCATCAAAGAGTGACACCAGAAATGACTTCCCAAGCCAAACCTGCCTGAGCAGTAGGAAGCGAATCCTGAGCTGGGATAGGAATCAAGCACAAGTCATGCGGATCCATACTACTATACATCAATTCTCCTATGTGAGCATTCTACAGTCGTGCACATAGTTGGAGAGGGAGACACACACACATTGTAGTGTAGTGTTTGAGAGTGTAGCATTGGTGTTGAGTGTAGTCAACACTCTTTCTATTGTATGAATTGACATATCAAAGCTTATTGAGCTTCTTGGTGTTATTTTTGGGTTTGGGGATTAGCCCATCATTTGTACGTGGTAGTCATTGCCACTCTTTTCTATTGAATAAAGTATTATTGTTTTCTCCATATTGGCATTGTATTATTGCAAATTGCAACGTGTCTCATTCCTCTCCATCTTCAAATTTTATCAAAGCATACATGACTTGGTCAAGAGAACTCTGCATCAGTCCAGAACAACCAAAACGTTGTAGAGGCCAAAGGATTCTAATAAAAAAGATTTGACATGTGTTCCTTCTATTCCTTGGCAGTTAAGTATGTGGAGAGGACACCATCTCTGCCACCAAAGGACCCTCTAGTGGATGTTCATGATAGGGTGGACATTAATATTTCAATCCCACATTTGTGTTTCAAGATTTGAATTAGATGCACGGAAGATGGGGAGTAACAATGAATTTCTCCCACATGTGCATCAATGAAATTTTTTTGTAAACAGGAAAAAAGTTAGTCAAAGTTGTCACTCCATACATCTACTGTCCACCACTATCGCCATAAGAGACTACATTTTGATGGGTGAGGACTTTGCACAAGGTAGAACGAATGAGATGTATGCTAGAGTACATGACTCCTTCTTGCCAGCATGTAACCCTTGCTTGGAATACAAGAAAAAGGGGCAGAAGTTAAATGGGCATGACTTTCGCACAGGACAGAAGTTCGCTATATTGCCTCATTGGAACATTCGTTTTGAGGACCATGTGAAGTATGGTTTGGCCATAGCCACAACCTCCTTGGGAGATAATGGATGGCTTGCCATGATATTTCCCATTTCAACTCTCAATAATTTCCACTTCATTAATGCAATCATGGCATGTCATAAAAATCAACTCGAACTAGGGTTTTGAACAAATTTCCTCAAAATTTTCGCTCAAACTTTGTCTCGCTCGAATGCAGTCACTCGATGTTTCGACTTACTCACTACAAGGGAGGTGTTCTCCATGGGAGGGACCGCGTCTCTGCCAAGACTGAATGAAAAAAGCGTGATCACCTGCCTCTGACTTATACAACAAACACACCAGATCCTCTGTCCCATAAAGCTGCTCCCCAAGTCATCAAGAAGGACTTAGAAGTAATATAGGAGAAAAGTTTGAAAATCTCGATCCAAACCACCCTGGTTGAGTGACAACTCCACAAGCAGTGCTTGCTGGATTCCTCCGCAAGCTGACATCTCATGCATAGTAGACGCTTTTGTATTTGCAGAAGACAAGAACCAAGTTCTTCCCTTTTCATTTAGTGTTTGGGAAAGAGGCGTTGTTGCCAATAGAAGTGGAGATTCTGGCAGTCAAGATTCTAATGAAGTAGATGGATGAGACTGATGATATGTTGTAGGAGAGGATTTTGTATTTGCAGGAGCTTCAATTGGACCGTTTGCAGGCACGTTAGCATTATCTTCAAGTGCTGGAGAAACATCAAGCAATTGCTAATGCGAAGGTGAAGGGCAAGAATATCAAAGAAGGGGATTTGGTGCTCCATATGATCATCGGTGGGATAATACTTTTCAGACCAAGTTTCAGACTAGATGGTAGGGTCCTTTTATGGTTGTTCAGAAGTTTGCTAATGGCACATACCGGTTAGCAGACTTGGATGGCAAAGTACATAGATTGAGAGTGAATGGGTTTTGTTTGAAGAAGTATACGGCTCGGCTTATGACTGTGGTACAAGACGCAGTAGAAGACCGAGTGGAGGAAGCATCTATGGAGGTTCATGAAGAAATTTATGAACTTGCAGCATTTTTGTCTTGGGCTGCTCAACATGAATGTCCTAGCAGTTTGGGGGAGGGAGAAATATGATGGGCTCATTATGAAAAGGCCTAAAGTTTTTGTACATGATGTAAATCTTGGATATATTGCATATAGTAGCACTAGTAGGGGGTGGGCAATAGCACAGCTAGGCACCTAGTAGGTAGTGCGGATGGGCTAGGAAATAGTGGCTACATGGCAGCACTCCATGACCATTTGGTTTTTTGCTATATAATCATTTCATGTTTTGATAAGAACCGGTTGCAACACATGATGAGAGCTGGGTTCTCTGTCGATTAAGGATGCGCAGTGTCCATTTGACCTTGGATGTGGGGTTGGTAGTACAAACATCAATGGATGGTCCATGGATACAGTTGTATGATGAATGCATAACGTCATGGACACTTACTAAGTGTATGCCATAAAAGAAGTCGCATTTTTAAGCTAAGACTGGACGATTCCTAAATGAGCTTGTTCAAGCACATCCACGAACTCGTTTTCTTTGACACACCTACAAAAAATATCATATTTTCCTATCTTGTACAATTGGCCTGCTATAAGCTGATAGGGAGCTGCATCCTTTAGAAGCTCGCAGGCTCGATCTTTGCTCAACGTCTTGTCTTGTGTAAATCGACTAGCCAAGAAATGGCTAGGTCCAGTTGGAATAAAGGGGCATCTAGAAGACTCCCGTGGGTGGCTCACCATTAGGTACTCAAGATAAATGGTTGGCTAGCACATGTTTGGAACCCTTGCATACAATGACCATGAAGTCAAACTCTAGAAGCAATAGCATCGACTCGGTAATGCGACATGTTCTGCAAGGTTTCTTTACAAGGTAGAGAAGGCCCTGATGATCGACAATAAAAACAAAATGATTTGCCAAAAGGTAATGGCAAAATTTCCATACAACATAGAGCACTCCTAATCCTTCTCTTTCCATGATCGTGTAATTGACCCCCGAGGCGGTCTACTAAAGTATATGTAAGATAGCATGGGTTCTTAAGTAGATGTAGTGGCTATGTCGGTCATCTCCTTAGTGTTGAGGTTGGGCTCAATGGGGTCTTCAAAAGTGAGGATTGGGATCTTCTCAACCCGCATTTCATCTTTGATGTCAAAGTGGATTGGAGATGCCATGATGATGGTCTTTCCTGCAGGTTTGTTAGTACAAAAAGAGTGCTTTTTGAGGGTGATTTGAGTGATGTTTTTATGTTTTTAAGTTCATTTTTAGCTTGATTTTGGTCGAAATTTTGCTCGGGGGGGTCACTATGTATAAACCCTCTATACCACGTGCATTCAAGGCCTATTTCTAAAATCCCTTATCTTTAAAATTTTCATTAATAAAATGTACCCCTTTTCTATACAAATCTGTAAATTTTTCCCAAAACTATTTTAAATAGTCCCTTATGTATATTAATTTCTCTAAATTTTAGAAATAAAAAATATCCTTCTGTTGAACTCACGTGATAGGGTTACATATGATGAGTGACCCCCCCGAGAAATTTTGGCAGGGGTTTGACAGGAGGTGAAGGAGAAAAAAAAAGAAAGTGACTCCTAGAGATCCTTTTACAGACTTGTCCACAATTCTACGCGTAGAATTGTGGGACTCAATTTTAAGTGTCGAATTGTTGCAATTCTACACGTAGAATTGTGACATTTCTATGGGTACAATTGTAACTTCATGGAAAATAGAAAGTTTGGTGGCAGGTTGGAAGTTGACTGTCTAGTCTTAAATTTTGACACGGCTTATTGGAAAAGGTATGGTCATGTGCCTGGTTTGATTGGATGATTAACAATACTTGGCTGGGACCTAAGATTTGTTTGTTGGGGCACTAATGATGAGATTTTTTAGGTCGAATGGGGCCCTGGAGCTTGGAATTGGAGGTGTCTTGAAGGGCAAGGAATCTTCTTGAAGACATCAATTCTACGCATAGAATTAATGCTTCTTCATGCTAATTCTATGCATATATTTGTTACAATTCTATGCGTAAAAAATGGGAATTTTGTAGCTGACTAAATTTTGACTGTGTTTCTTGAGGGGATCACTCATCATATGTAACCCTATCACATGAGTTCAACATAAGGATATTTTTAATTTCTAAATTAAAAGAAAATTAATTTACATAAGGGAGTATTTAAGGGTTATCTAATCTTGGGCCTTGAACTATTTTTTGAGGGCTAAGGCCACTACCAATCGCTACATTGAAGGTTCTTGTGGCCCCGTCCAAGTGTGGGGGGGTTCTTGTGGACCTTCGAGTAAGATTCGTGTGACTTAGGCTTTTGGACCAGGGGGTAAAAGAGTGACGGCACCTATCCTCCCTGTCATGGCACCTTGTTGGTTCTTATGGTTCTACCCTTGACGGGCTAGGTTCTTGTGGTTCAGCAGGTGATGGTGGGTTGGTTCTTTTCGAGCCTTCAGTAGGGGAATAATTAATGGGAGGAGGGCCCAAGTTGTCGAAGAGGCTGTCAAGTGAGGATGTCGAGTCGTAGGAATAAAGTTGGTACCCTTGGTGCCAGCAAGAGGGTTCTTGTGGTTCTACCCTTGATGGGCTAGGTTCTTGTGTTTCTACTTGCTGCATTGGTTTAAGGGTCCTCATAGTCTTTTTGTTCAAGGGGATGGGTTTTTGTGTGGCCATCCCTTGAACCTCTTCATTGTTGATGATCATCATAGCCTCTTCATCCTAGGGGGTAGGTTCTTGTGGTACAACCCCTAGGAAACTTTTAGGATTTTTTTTTGGTGAAAATAACATGAATCTAACCTACAAAATAGAAATGAAAAGTGAGCTTCCTTTCACTCCCTCTCTCCATTTTGACCTATCTCAGCAATTAGTAACCCAAGGTCACTCACGGGCCGGATCTAGCCTTTCCTTTCCAATGATCCTATCATCTTTTCTCTATGACTCCAAAACAAGCTCCTTTCAAAGCTTGGAAATGGGTAATAATGGGGGCAAGAAAAAGACAAGAGAAACATGCAAACTCTCCCCGGCAATGGCGCAAAATGTACCTCTCTAACGTGGGGTGGGGATGGTGTGAGATGCCAATGAGGTAGCTCAACCTCTCCTCTTGCACCATAGGTCGATGCAAGCCGATGTCAATAGCTCTTCTTTGGATGTCACTCCTCCAAAGACTCCGGATCCTCTCTTATGTTGCTCCAAAACAAAGGCAGAGAAGGGACTATGAGAATGTAAGAAGCGTGAGTGTGGTGAAGGGATGAATCGTAACATGGCAACAACAAAATACAAGTAAAGCAAGAAAAACTCATCAACACAAGTGTGGAGAGAAAGCATGAGCTGGTATTTCTTGCAATAGAGAAGGAAGACCAAAGGTAAAAAGACTTGGCTTTTATACATGATCTTTTAGGGTTTAGGCCAAACCCTACTTCCACTACTAGACCTAATTCATCCAAAATGGTTCCAAAATGGATTCTGAGGCCTCCTGCCTTTTCCTAGTAGCATCATTGAGAACAATATACATTTGGCTTCATACTAACTCTCTCTGATTTCAATTAAATGGATTTTGATTTTTACAAAAGAATAGTGCCGCTCCGCATATGTAGATGGAGTGGTGCAAAAGGTGGTTGGATCTGTTGTCTGTTAGCCCTGATGACATAGGGGTTAACATGAAAGTAGAGGTTGAGCTACCTTGTTGGCATAGCATACCGTCCCCATGACACATTGAGAGAGAGGTAGGTAACACTTTTCTTAACATCTTTGGCAATGTTTCCGTAGATTTCGTATGCCTGTGTCCATCATTGTGTTCTCTCCTGTGTTATTACCCATAGCCTAGCTTTGAAAGGAGCTAGTTGTGGAGCCGTAAAGAAGAGAAAAAACGATAGAAAATGAGAAAAAGAAATGATAGACCGGCCTTGAATGGAGGTAGGATTTGTAAAGGAGAGAGGAAGTGCAGGAGCTTGAGATTTCCATTCAGTTTTCTAGTTAGGACCTTGCCTTTTCCAAAAACCATATAAAACTTAAAATTTTTCATTTTTTTCTTGCATTTCTTTTCGTAGATAGGTAGATTAGCTCACCCCCTATCTCCCTACCACATCATAGTCGGATTTGGAGTCCAAAATGCCAATGAAAACTTTAAAAATTTAGTCGGCGACAACACAGTACAAAAACAATCACTCCCAAGAAGATGATAATTCTATAAGTAGAATTGTCCACACACAGAATTGTGGGGTCGGTCAAAATCAGTCAGGACAGTTACATTCTTTTGAAATACAATATGTTTTTTTGTAAGTGTGCAACCACTTGTCATTACAAATCTACATTGAGAATTTCCTAATGCTAGATGTGTAGAATTGTCTATTTCTACGTGGAGAATTGCCACATGTCCCAGTCAATTCCAGATCACTACTAGTCCATTGGTAGCCAATTTTATGGGTCAACTCCAATCAATGCTAATTCTACGCATAGAATTGTATAAAGTCAGAGCTAATCTCATTCCATTCACGAAAAACTCCAATTCACTCTTTTTCACCCCAGGATCCACCACCAGTCAAAACCTAATTCTACACGTGGAATTGTTAATTCTACATGCAGAATTGAGGCTAGAAAAAAACAATTTGGCAGGACCTAATTCTGACATTTGTCTGCCTCCTACCTATCCAACCAAAACCCGCGACGACAATCACATAATATGCACTTGAGGTCCGAATGAATCCTAGACACAAGTAACCCTCCAAACGAGTGCGCATTCGATACATTGGCTTTTGATCATACCCCTAGTTTCATCTAAGAGTTAGAAGCCCTCATGCCAATACCCACAAGATTTGGTTCCACCCCACGGAATTGGCCTACCTCTAGCAAGAGCTCACACATCGAAAATACTATGAGTAATGCTTATTTGGAGATGGAGGCCTCGGGGGATTAAACGAGCAGCTAGAGTGCCTACCTCACCTACCACATCCACTAGCGGCCTTCTTGGCCATATGTCCAACTTTTGGAATGAGTGCAAGGTGACCTAGTCTTGCAGCCGCGGCCACACCTCCAATCCCAGAGAACTATCCGGTCGAGGTGAGACCTGACCTAATTGACATATCCCAACCTCCCGACCATCCGGCCTCTTAAGAGGCCTTGTGATAACAACATGATGAGTTAGGCCTACAATGGGTCAAAGAAAGAATTCTCAAAGCCCAAATGAGGGTAGAGAGTCAAAATCCCCATCTAGACAATGCTCAGGGCCACTCACCACAAGTAGGTCCTATAGGACCTTATCCACCATCACTAGAGACCTGATTCAGGCTAAAGTTGGAGAATCCGTGAGGCCGAAACCCTAAATTCCTAGGATTGGTAAACCCTATGGCACCCCCAACTAACCCCTCGATCCCTTATGCTCCTGCCCCTTATTCGCCCTACAGGACTTTGGTGGAAGTACATCCCCATGGAGAGCCTGATTTTTTATGTCACCAAATGAGCTGCTCCACCTCACCCCAGGTTTCCCGTTAGACCCCCACTAAGCATTGTCCCTGAGAGGAGTACGATATATTTAATTTCGATTTTTCTCACATTTTCACTCACAGAAGGGTGCCATAAAAGGATTTTGGAAAAAAAATTACATATCGAAAAGGAAAAGGGCACATTTTCTTAATGAGAAAATTCATAGATAAGGGGTTTTATAAATAGGTCTTGAACGCACGTGATACATAGAGTTTATACATAGTGAACCCCTTGAGCATAATCATGTTTCACTTAGAGGCAAGACCTAGGTGAAAACGAGAGGGTCGTGACACTGCCCCCCCCTTCACCCCATTCGGCCATAGGTGCACAAGACCCCTTATGCCCACCACCTATTTTCACTCAATTCTAGCAGGCTCCGGTGCCGCCCGCAATGCCTGTGCCTGCTCGGGGCTCTAACACCATGGATGGGTCAGCAGCTCCGTTATACCCCCGAGAGGCTCCTAGACCACCATTACCACCACAACCTGCCTACAACCCACCTGGTTTTTGAGAGGAGTCGATTTGCATCATCATTTGGAGCCACTTACTCGACTGCTTTCACTCCACTACATCCTCCACCTCAAGGTCTTGTAGAGGAAACTGGACTTCCTATGCAATCGATACCACTAGGTTCTCCAGACCCTACGAACCAACCAGAATTACATCCACGACCACCCGTGCAGACACCGTCGCACTATCCCAATGCAGGGGCACCAACCCCTCCAATCCACCCACCAATATTCCGACCATGAGACCCAGGTCCTACAGTAGCCCTCGATCTACTTACTGGCTATGGTATTGTGCCAACCTACAGAGGGTCCCAGTGGATACATGGTAGCTCCACCGAACTATTAATAACCCAGCACCACTAAACACTACTACACCGTGGCTCTTTTTTGACCTTTATGCACGTTGACATTTTGCGTGTGCGGGCATGCTTGCAAGTGTCGATACTGGCTGTGGCACTTCAGAAAGTCAGTATATACCGACTCTAATAAATGGTTGGTATACATTGACTACTTACCAAAGTTGGTATATACCAACTCTGTGAAAGTTTCATATACCGACCTTTAATAGAGAGTGTTTTGCAATGACACACAATTTTTTTTGCCATTGAATGATTGATCATTTAAAAGCTATATAAAAAAAAGAGTATCTAGATCAAGTTTGAGATCAAAATGCTCATATACTCATGTCAAACTTAATGTATAAATGTTCATTGAGCCATTTAAAAAGTGAAAGGGACAAGAATAAGAAACCTTGTCAATGGAAAAGAAATCAATCAAGTGCATTTATATCAATGGCTCCATCTTGAGCCAAGTCTTGCGCACCAAACAAATCTATCTCCAGTTCTATAGTCAATTGATCATCTATATCATCATCGTACTCTTCCATCGTACACCCAATACTTGATCTTGTAATTCCCCTTCTTCAACAAAGTTGGGTGATACTTGATCGTCATCTTCTTCCTCAATATCATGGTTGGGTGATACTTGATCATCATCTTCTTCCTCAATATCGTGATCTTCATCTTCTTCGCTAGATCCTTCCGGATCAATTGGATCTGGAATTGGTATTGGCATCTCCATATCCACTTCTCTATCTTTGAAAATTTGTTTACTTCATGGCACAACTTGAATCACATACCACCATCTTGGATCAAAACGATCCGGATGAAAGACCACCTATATTGTCGATGCAGATCAAATGGCATCAATTATAAGAATTTATGCTTGCGTAGATATGAACATGTATCATTTGATCTAAAAAATCAAAGCATTAGATTAATTAATTCATTAGTACATACCTGCTCACAATGCTTGGGAAGAACAAAAGTATCACTTTCATCTATCCAGAGTTTGGTGGAGTCTACCGCAAAGAAACCACTACTGTCTTTCTTCACTATAGCGTGGGGACCGCCATTGTAGATAGTGCTAAACCATTTTACATCAAGAATCCTGATCGTGCTCGTTTACTGTCTCTCCTTCATTTTTGGCTATATGTAGAGCATGTTGTAGCCAATCAAGTGACATTTCTCTAGGGAGAAGGGAAAGATCCCGTGGATATGGTTGTGATTGCCTATGCATGACTCTAAATCTCATCCTTGCATTTATTCTTTCTGCTTTGGCCTCTTCATATCTCTCAATCCACTTCTGCATCTCCTTGCTATTGAGGATACAAAACTTGTTGAATTTCTCCATTAGCTCTTCGCTCATCTTTCTTTCAATCCCTTTTTCTTGGGGAAACTCGCCAACGATGCGATCATCAACCTTGTTTTGCCAAGCCTGCGGCATATGGGGATCCATATATGCAAGAAACTCTGTGATATATACTAATGACTCGAGAATGACTCTTGCACAAGCCATCCCTCTGCCATGCTTGCTTAGGGTCTTGCTCTCTGCCTTACAAAATGCATAATGCATTATTCATTGCATATAGCTTCTCCCCATCCCTATCGCTATCCGCTTACCTCTTCCATATCCTTATGTTAGGATAGAGGGTAGAGGGATAGAGCAGATAAGCATATCCTATCCCTATCCTCTTCCCTCTTCCCTATCCTCTTTCCTCTTGCTACCCTTTATGCATATGCATTGCCATATGCATTATGCATTGTGCATATGCATTAGCCTCTATCCCTATCCTCTTCCCTCTTCCCTATATCCTAAACCCTACCTCTCCCTATCCCTTTCCCTCTTCCCTCTTTGCATATGCTTCCCTATCCCTCTCCTCTTCCCTATCCCTATCCCTATCCATTTCCCTCTTCCTTCTTCCCTATCTTGTTTCCTCTTCCTACCCTTTATGCATATGCATTCCCATATGCATTACGCATTATGCATATGCATATGCATTAGCCTCTTCCCTATCCCTATCCCTATCCTCTTCCCTTTCCTCTTTCCCTATCATATCCCTTTCCCTCTCCTATCCTCTTTCCCTATCCTCTTCCCTTTCCTCTTTCCCTATCCTATCCCTTTCCCTATCCTATCCTCTTCCCTTTCCTCTTTCCCTATCCTATCCTCTTCCCTCTTCCCTATCCCCTTCCCTATCCCATCCTCTTTCCTCTTCGTACCCTTTATGCATATGCATTCCCATATGCATTATGCATTATGCATATGCATATGCATTAACCATTATGCATATGAATATGCATATGCCTCTTCCCTCTTCCCTCTTCCCTCTCCCTATTCCTATCCTCTTCCCTTCCCTTCCCTATCCTTCCCTTTCCTCTTTCCTTCCCTCTTTCCTTCCCTTCCCTATCCTTCCCTTTCGTCTTTCCTTCCCTTCCCTATTCCTATCCTCTTCCCTCTTCCCTCTACCTCTCCCTATCCTCTTCCCTTTCCTCTTTCCTTCCCTTTCCCTATCCTATCCTCTCCCTATCCCTATCCCTATCCTCTTCCCTTCCCTATCCCCTTCCCTATCCCATCCTCTTTCCTCTTCCTACCCTTTATGCATATGCATTCCCATATGCATTACGCATTATGCATATGCATATGCCTCTTCCCTCTTCCCTCTTCCCTCTCCCTATCCCTATCCTCTTCCCTTTCCTTTTTCCCTATCCTATCCCTTTCCCTATCCTATCCTCTTTCCCTTTCCTCTTCCCTTTCCTCTTTCCCTATCCCCTTCCCTATCTCTGCCTATCTTTCCCTTTCCCTTCCCTATCCTCTTCCCTTTCCTCTTTCCCTATCCTATCCTCCTTCGCTATCCTATTCCCTATCCCCTTCCCCCATTCCCATATGCATTAACCCCTATCCCCTTCCCTATCCTCTTTCCTCTTTCCCTATCCTATCCCTATCCCTATCCTATCCTCTTTCCCTATCCTATCCCTTTCCCTATCCTATCCCTATCCCTATCCCTATCCCTATCCTATTTCCTCTTCCATACCCTATCCCTTTCCCTATCCCTATCCCTATCCTCTTTCCCTATCCTATAGCTTCTCCCCATCCCTTTCCCTTTCCCTCTTCCTATCCCTATCCCCTACCCTACAGCTTCTCCCCATCCCAATCCTTTCAATATGCATACTAGTTTAGTGCATATGCAATCTCACACTCATTTTGGCTAGCAAGGTGATCCATAAGGTGCATATGCATATGAGTTTAACCATTATGCATTGGCAAAAACCCATAATTCCTTCCCATATGCATTCCCCTACCCTCTTTCCCTTACCCTAAACCCATATGCATTTCCCATATCCATTCCCATTTGCATTCCCCTACTATCAATATGGCCCTTGCCCCTAAAGGGGACCCCTCAAGGGCCATATTGACAAGTGTGTTGCCCTTGAGGGGCCCCCTTTAGGGGCAAGGGCAACACACTTGTCAATATGGCTTTCTAAGGGATCCATATTCATATGCATTCCCTTGCACGCCAGCCTGAGGCCGGCCTACCCTTTCCTACCCTCCCTATCCCTATCCCTATCCTCTTTCCTTTTCCTAATCCAAATATATGAGCACGTATCTGATCGCAAAATGTCATACATGAGGGGAGTGGAGAGAAAATGCCATATATGACCACATATCTGATCGCAAGAAGCCATACATATACCGAGTGGAGAGAAAATGCCACATATGAGTGGAAAATGGTGAGAGCATGAATCTAGAGTGTGGGGATCCAAGAATAAGGATAAAGGGAATGTATTATGCAACCCTGATAGGATAGATGACATGCAGTGTATCATTATAAATGACATCTATTTAGGCCATTGCTTGCCAAGCCTACATGTTTCAAGTTTGGAAATTGGACTTTTCTCCTCGTGTATGGGAGCCTTTATAGGTGCAGTTAAAAACCAATCTCGAGGGGTTCACTGTGTATAAAAACTATGTATCACATGTGTTCAAGGCCTATTTGTAAAACCCTTTATCTGTGAATTTTTCATTAATAAAATGCACCTTTTCCTATTCAATCTATAATCACGTGGAGGACTAAGACTAATGTGATTTTGGGCATGTTTGGTCATGTGCACAAATTAATACATTTATTTCTTATATTCTTTGGTACTTTTCTAACAAGTAAAAGTAAAATTTAATCTTCAAATTCTCTAAATCTAACCATTGGATTTGGGATTTGATGATTGAACCACACACCCCTATGTGTCTACTAGTCTTCCACCAATTTGGATTCGATTAATATTTCCAAATACAAAAAAAATGTGGTGTGCTACTAAAATGTGCATCTTTTAGGACTTTATTTATTGAAAATAATTAATTTTAATTACATAAGACATTCAAATAATTACCAATAAATCAAGTTAAGTTCCAACATAATGTAAGGATACCTCCTACAAAGTTTCAATATTATTTGCTTTAAAATGAGTGAGAAATTGTGCATTTAATATGATACTGTCTGTTTGTGAAAAAGGTGTGACCGCCCTGTGACCATGACGTGTGACACAAAGGAACTTTTTATATGTGCATCAAATTTTCAATCAGACCATACCATTGTGTGCACAATAGCATGTGTGATGTTGTGTCTGAAGACTCCAAAGACTAGATCCATAGGGAAGTAGGTTAGTTTTTAATTTTTGTGTGCAAAAAAGCATGTTTTACACCCCCCAAGGTTGGGGGAGTGCACAAAAGGTGGACACCCTTAGCTTGCTACCACCCACAAACATGCAGTTATGTGCTAAATGAAAAATTCTATGTGTTGAATACTGAATGATTTCTTATCATCTAACACAACAATAACCGCTCCAATACTCAATTTCAATCTCACTTTCATAAAGTGCGCCTATGTGCTATATGTAAATCGCTATGTGGGTGCCCAAAGATGGGCATGTTCCTTGGTCTTTTAATTTTTGAGAGAAAGAGTGTCAACTCTCTCCCGTGCTAATGTCCTATTTTCAAAGTGTAATATGCATAGTGAAAAATTATTTCCAATTCTTTGACATAAGAAATTTTTTACACTTATTTTTATTAGTTAATCTCAAGCTCACTTTCGCAAATTATGTGCTGTGCACTATATGCCCAACAAAGGACACATTCCTTTGTCTTATAATTTTGTTGAAAAATCATGCCAAATATTACCCCACCAAATGTGTGGTTGTGTGATAGCTGCAAAGTGTTATGTGTCAAATGCAAGATGCTATGTGTTGAATGTAATGTGCTATGTGCTAAATTTAACAAGATGCAAGTGTATTGAGCATTGCAATTAGTGAGGCAATCATTATGTGCTCCACGACAAATACATACCATGAACATTAGGTTTAAGAATTAAAATAATGCAACAAGATGCGAATCTATCAAGTAACACACTTACAAGTCACCATAGAGTTGAATGGTATCTCCATTATTCAACACAATTTGTTTTTGAAATATATGAAAATAAATTTAGATGGCCTTCCAATGTAGAAGGTGAAGAAGGATGCCTAGTCATTGGTTGCCATTAAATTCTAAGGGTTATAACACCGATACTAATGGTCTTTCACTTGGAGAGTCAACATTTCCATAAAACTATTGTCAACTCTACATGGAGTGTATGATATGCACAAGACCATATTTTTGCCATGAGAGATGACATCTTTTAATATTTTGTCTACAAATTAAACTTTTAGAGAATGTGCAAAAGGTTTGATAGGTTCAACAACTATATTACAAACATTGATTGTCAATTAAGTTCAAATAAGTTTGCAAGATTTATCACCTCTCTTTAAATTATAAGATTTTTATTTTAGAAAATTATTGACTTAATTTGACCTTATTTGAGGACTATATCATGTATTTTGTCTCTGAAGCTTTAGAATGTTATTAATATAGCCCATCATAATGAGGCTAAAAGATTACAAAAGCATGAGAATACGTGCTTCTTGCGAGAAAAAAGGATGACATTGCACAAGGTGGTTCACTGATCATCGCTATGTTGCTTATAGCTCATCATGCCTTGCAAGAGAAGTAGAAAGAGGCGGTGAGATAGGAAATCTGAAAAGGTAAATGGCATATTGTTAGCGGTAGAAAATACAGATCATGGATTATCCCTGGAATTGAACTTCACATTACCTGTTATCAACATATGAATAGATTTGACTGGTTAGAAATTGGAATAACTTTGTCATAGTCATCTCCGTGTATCAAGCAATAGATTCACCACATGCAATAAATTATATAGAAGATGATCACATATTAATTGCAAAATTATTGCTTATCATTTAGACAGTAACAGAGGAGAACAACATGCAAGTGTCCTTAATGACAAACATACCAGTTAGTAAGATAGCAACCACAACTTTAATCTATCCATTATGCCCTCGAGATCAACACTTCCTTAATTACCACATGCATACATATTTTACTTACTAATTGGTCAACATACCACCCCTAATATGACATCGATCAACACGGGCACAACCGGTGGTAAGACATTTTTCCAAAATATACTTGACTTGAACTCTATTTTATGTCCCATATATTGTCTTTGAAATTATTAAAAATACTATTTCACAAGGGAAAGGCCCTTAGGCATGCACATAGGCACGTTTTTTGATCTGTGTTTAAAAGTGACGGTGCATGTATATTTTCATTTAAATGCATGTCAGGAGACGTGCGACTATACTTGCATTCATATTTCAAATGGACACGCATATAGCCAGACCAATACACACACTTATAAACGTGTTTTGAAAGCTACCAAAAAAAGAAGCACAACATACTGTACGGTTGCAGCAGTCCATTTCTGTAATATGAAATGGACCTCTACAACCACAGATCATGTTGTGCTTGTTTTTTTCCCCTAATTGAATAAAGGGATCTAGAAAAATTTGATGTAGTATGTATATATATATATATTGCAAGTCAATGATTAGAACTCCAAATAAAACATTACAAGTTCGGGACATTATACATCTCAAAGCTATCATGGATAAAACATTGGACAAGAAGTTGAATGCCAAAAGGAGAAAGATAAGTGTATATTATAATTGCCGTCCAAAGAAGTTATGCATATACATATATCGTGTAGCCAGATGTGGCTTCAAAGTACAAAAAGGTGCCACATCCATATCATGGATGTGGCTAGTAACTAGCACTAGTTTTCACCCTACTCATCAGAGCCACTCTTGGTGCCTTCTTCTTGCTCCTTGTCGCCTTGTGCAGCATCATGGTAGGCCGATTTTGTAAGTATCGGTTTGAACGTATAAAGTGTTTATGTGTTTCAATAGGAAGTTGTTCTTTTGTTCTAATCCCTATGCAAATTGTGTTATCTTGCAGTATGAGATCATGCATAGGTACCCTACTCTTGCTAAGACTCAATATCATCGTCAACATAATCGGCGAGATACTTGGCAGCACTTCTATGATGAGCAAATGATTACAAAGGACCAGCATAATAGGGCTATGAGAGCTCCCATGGAGTAGGTATGTGAAAGCACTTGAGAAAAGACAATGTTGTATATTTGCATTCATTCCACATATATTGATGCATGGTGTCCCTTGTGTACATGCCTTCTGATTCAAAGTGTGAGGATCCATACTGCTCCATCTAGATCCTCCATGCCTCAGTGTGCTGCTTGCTTTTGTCTTATTTTGCATACCTCAATGCTTTCGACCACTCTTCTTTATGAGCAGAGCATGGCATGCCCTTTTCCCGATTTCCTCCCTCTTTCCGTGCCAGCTCCTCCCCTCGGGAGGGTCACTCATCATATGTAACCCTATCACATGAGTTCAAAAAAAGGATATTTTTAAATTTTAAATTTTACAAAAACTAATTTACATTAGGGAGCATTTAAAATAATTTTGATAAAAATTTATAGATTTGTATAGGGTACATTTTATTAATGAAAATTTTATAGATAAGGGATTTTACAAATAGGCCTTGAACACACGTGATATAGAGGGTTTATACAAAGTGACCCCCCCATGAGCTCCTCCCTTGCATGTCTCCTTAGCAAGGACCTTTTATTAAAGAGGAGGCCTACGATCCTTCCCCTTGCCCATTTGTTAGTGAACTGAATGTCTGGAGGATTGGGATACCTATCACGCAACTACCTAATGGTTTCATCAGCTAGGGAAGGTCTCTAATCTTTGAATTTCTTAAAGTAATCTCTGTAGTTACAGAGCGGAAGTAAGACATAAGCTCTTTCCCCTGGTTATTCTCCAAGACGCCCCCTGTATCAATGATGTCATAGGTCTGATCCTCATCCCCATGTGCTCCCTCATCCTCATCCCCTTGTGCAGGATCATCCTCATCAGATCCACCATCCCCTCGACCAAAGCATTGTGCGAATAGCCCCTGCCTCCCCAACTCTCCCTACTACAGTGTGTACTACCACCGCTACTACGCCGTGATACGTTATGAGTGGCATTGTCAGTATGAACAGACGTACCACTACAATGGGCACTGTCCTCATGATGACTACGACGGGTTTGTGAGGGAGTTGGATGGAAGGAGAAGGCTCAGTCAACTGTTGCATGAGAGGACCTAGAATATGGAAGGATGTATAGAACCTAAAAAGATAGGGGAAAAAGAACATCAATTGCTTATGTTTCATCTTGCAAATCGTTTTTTCTTGATAGTGGGAGATAGAGGGATAGTGAAAGAGGAAAAGAGGGAAAGAGAGAGAGGGAAAGAGGGAAAGAGATAGAGAAATAGAGCAAAAGAGAGAGACACGGAAAGAGGGAAAGAGATAGAGTGATGCAATGCAAGAGGGAGATAGAGGGATAGTGAAAGACGGAAAGAGAGAGAGGGAAAGAGGGAAAGAGATAGAGAAATAGAGCAAAAGAGAGAGAGAGGGAAAGAGGGAGATAGAGGGATAGTGAAAGAGGGAAAGAGAGAAATAGAGGGGGAGGGAAATAGGGTGATAGAGGGATAGGGAAAGAGGGAAATAGAGGGAGATAGAGGGATGCAATTCAAGAGGGAGATAGAGGGATAGTGAAAGAGTGAAAGAGGTAAATAAAGGGATAGGGAAAGAGGGTGATAGAGAGATAGGGTAGGAGGGAAATAGAGGGATAGGGAAAGAGGGAAAGAGATAGAGATAGAGAAAGAGAGGAATAGGGAAAGAGGGAAAGAGGGAAAAAGAGAGAGGGAAAGAGGGAAATAGAGGGATGAGGAAAGACCATTGTACACATATTACAAGACCAACATCTCATGCATGAGGTCCCACTATACACATATTACAAGACCAACATCTCAATCACAAGGTCACGGTCCTGCTCTCAGAGCACACTCCCCATGCATGCCATGGTGTTTTTCATGAACGGGAGAGTTGGGCTCCCTAGAGAAAGCCTAGACAAGCCTCATGCCCAAGCAAGAGAGGACCACCAATGCAACAAATCCTCCCACTACCACTGCAAATACATGTATTTCGTGATCCATTGCATGCACAATGCAAGGACATTGCATAAGCATGATGCATTGACTCCCTGCACCCAACCTAAAGCACAAGCTGCAAGACAACTTTTATGACCGCACCTATAAGCCTGGCTATTCTGCAGTTTAACCATGCTAATAGCATACAAAAAGGACAAGACAAAGCAAGAACCAAAAGGCAAGAATCAAGGACAAAGCAAGAAGACAAAGAGAAGTACTCACATAGAAAAAGGTATGGAAGATTTGGGGTGGGAGCTCTTGTTTGTTTGAGGGCCTCCTTACACTGATGGGTGAATGTGGACAATGTGAGGCAGAGAGAGTAAGAAAGTTTGAAAGAGGAAATGGGAAAAGACACGTTTCTTCAGGCCTTTTTAATAGTTTCCGCATCTAAAAGTGCGGCTATATGCGTGTCGGACTGTGATATAGCCGCACCTTTAGTTGCACTATTACTATCATATAGCCGCGCTTATAAACACAAACACAAAGAAAAAAGAAAACATGTTGAGTTCATTTTTTTGTGCCTCATGTGTTTGTGATTTGGAAATGTTTGCAGGATATCTTCATCCTCAACAAGGAACACAAGTGAGGATTCATCCAGTGATGATGAATCCCTTCGTATCCATAATTTACAACCATGGTTGTAATAAAAAAAGAGACAGTGATCGATTCCGAAAGTGCATGTTTTGTTCACGTAGAATGATAATCAATCATATCAAAAATATGGAAAATGGGATCGGGCCGTAAACTCGATAAGTGTTGAAGGAAGTTGTCAGTCATTTTCAATGTTGCATAGGTTATGTTCAAGTCCTTGATGCTCCTTTTTTTTCACACAGGATCAAATGCCACACGTGCAGATGTTGCTCTATGCTTGTCATGCGAAAGCAAAGCGGTGCGGCAGGATCCGGTTGGATCTTCAAGGGGGATGGTGATGGATGCTTTTGTGATGGTGATAGTAGCCCTCCACCATTACCTCATGAGGCCATGGAGGAGGAGGTATTTGATGATATGGTTCATGATATATTTCCCCATTATCCCAAAGGGAATGATGATAGTTTGGAGAAGGACCACCTTTTCAATGCAGCATCGACACTACTATTTGAGGGGTGCACTTTCTCAGTTCTCCGTGCCTCCCTTGAGTTACTAACTTGCAAACAATTTATGGATGGAGCAATGCAAGTTTGAGTGCATTACTTAAGTAAGCTTTATTGCTCTCAAACATGTTGAATTATGCTCATATGGATGAGCATGAATACTTTTTCTCAGTTATCATCTTTACGTGCAGGCTATTGTGTAACATGCTTCCAAAAGAGAACAGATTATTGACCTCGAGAGATATGGCAAGGCAGTATGTGACATCTCTTGGAGGGTTGGATTACAAATGGATACATGCATGCATCAATGATTGCATGTTGTTTTGTGAAGCACATAAGGAGGCTCATGAGTGTCATGTTTGTGGCAAGGAAAGATATAGAACGGATCTCAAAACTTTGGATGTGCCTCATAAGGCTCCAAGACATTTCCCCTGGCATCCAACATATGTTCAAGTGCAAATCCATTTCCGAGCTCATGTCATGGCATTCTGGCCTCCCATCGAAGTGGAGAATAGCTGTGGACACTCCATCCTGTAGGCATATTTATGACACATGGGCAAGCTTCAAGGAAGAACCCAGGAACTTGAGACTTGGATTGGGTATGGATGGTGTCAACCCATTTGGTCTCAGGATCACCTTCTACAATGTATGGCTAGTGGTATTGGTGAATTATGGTCTCCCACCATCTATGGCGATTAGGAAGGGACATATGATGTTATCCCTTCTAATTCTAGGGAGACATAAAGTGAAAAACATTGATGTTTATCTTGAGCCTTTAATTGTATCGAGGTGCATGATTTGTGTAGGCCTCCCTCGTCAAGAGACTTTCTCTTGAGGGCAGTGTTGATGTGGATGATGTATGAATTTCTAGTCTAGGGCGAGTGTTCAAGTAAGAATGGGAGAATTGATTATGAGTATGCAATTGACATGGCATTAGGGACCTAGCTTCGTTACGCATGCAACATGCTTGTGTAGGTCTTTCTACATTAGGTTATGATGCATGTCATGTTTGTTGTCCTTCGCTTGTTGCTTCATGACCAGATCTCTTGAAAAAGTGCATCTATGAGAATCAACATTAATTTCTTCAAGTTTATCATCCTAGCTATGTCCCCCCTCAGAATGAAGAACCTCCACAGTCACTCAATGATGGAGATTGGAAGAAAATTTGGGAAAGTTGCAAAGAACTGCCTCCACATGGCATGAGCCAATAAGAGTTCACAACCATTGTGTGATGTATTGTGTGGCAATAAAGATTACATGCTAATATCATATTTTGTTTAGATACTGCATAATGTATCGACTACCATATTGGTCCCACCTCAAGATCAATCACTTGCTTGATCCAATGCATATTTTTAAGAATATGGTGTCTAGCATTTGGGATCACATGATTGGGACATGAGAATCCATGGGCATAAAGAAGGATCTGCGACATAATGGAAGGATGCCTAAAGCTTGGTCAAAAAAGAGACCAAATGGACATATCGTTTTACCCTATGCACCATGGATGTTAACAAAGAAAGAGATGGAGGAAGTGATGCAGGCTATCACTACATTTCATACTCCCACTGGATGCATGAGGTGTTTGAAGGGAGGCTTCACAAAGAGCAAGAAAAGAGGTGTAGAGCAATTATACGGCTTGAGATCTCATGATTGGCACAAGATGCTCCAAGTAAGTATGACCTGGCATTATCTCTTTTTCTTTCCAAATTTATATTCTAGAAGCAACTAATCAACAAACTCTTGTGTGCTCAATTCATATTTCCTACTAGCATTTCTCATTGTGTAAGGAAGGGCATGAAGGATTGTATCCCGGGGGATTCACAAGGGGAAACTTATGATATCACGTGAGTGTACAATAGGGGGTTTTTTTGAAATGAGGCATAAGCTTATACATTAGGGGTGGGGGCCCTTTTTTTTTCCCCAATATTGAATTTAAGCTAGGGGGACCATGTCATGTTTCAGAAGGGGGGACATAATATAGGTTACCTTGGGTAACTAGTCCAAACAAGTTTGATTTTGTGTATGGTTTTAAATAGTGATAGGGAAAGTAACCTAAATTTGCTTATTGTGTAATGTAAATGCTTGAGAAAGAATGTAGATTTAAGGAAAGGGGGGGACATAATGGAATTTTGGTGGTATCTTATAAGCTTAAATAGGGGTGTTTTATCATCCTACGTGGATCTTAAATAGGGGGTTTTCTTGAAGTTCATGCACGCAGGTGACGTCCCCCTTTAATGAAGAGTGAATCCCCCGGGGATTGTATTTACAAACTGGGCGAGCTTGTGAGCTTGCCACTATACAACATGTAAAGCATATCCATGGTCTGCAAGGTATTCATATTGCTAATATGGTGCACTTTTTTCTTTCTAGGTATGTGAGAAAGGAAATAGATCCCACCATGCTTGAGGATACTTGCATTATGTCAGTGGAGGTGGTTTGTTTGGTGGAGGAGACCTTTCCACATTCTATTCTCACAAGCCAACTACATCTCATAGTGCATTTGGTGGATGAGATTGCTATATGTAGCACTGTACATGCACGATGGATGTTCTTTCTTGAGCTCTTCATGAAGACCTTGAAGGGCTTTGTGAGGCAAAATGAAAGGCCCAAAGGTAGCATGGCTGAGGGTTGGTTGATACAAGAGTCACTTGTACATATTTATGAATTTCTTGTCTAAGTGGATAGCTCTCTCCCTCGACTTTGGAAAAATGGAGAAGATGTAAGAATGACCTCTATTGTGCCTCAGGGGAAAGGACAGAGCAAAGTGATGGATAGTGAGATGCTTAATAACCTTAACCACTATTGTTGGCTCAATAGTGATGTGATGAAAAGATGGGTGGCAAGATATGAGGATGGAAAGGCAAGCAGACAAAGAGAAAGGGCCCTCTTTCGTACACAGCATGGACCTCATGTGTCATTCCCTTAGCATCTAAGAGCACTTCCAAAGTATATGGATGTCAATTGGGTACATGAGGAAGTGGAGAGAGTAGAGAGAGATGAGGGCATGCGCATTGCAAGTATCAAATGGGAGTATGATCGAGGATGCCTGCCAAAGGTTGGCATGTTTAATAATTTGCATAAGCTAAAAGCATTCAACGATTTAGATTGCTTATTCAATTGCTTTTGTCTTGGTGTAGTGTACTATGTTCAATGCTATATGGCTCCATATTAGTAAATGTACTATACATTGCTTTGGAACGTGGCATAATAGGGATGACGTACCACCATCTACTATTGTCCGCCATTTGTTGAAAGACAACCTATTCAATTAAAATTACAAAGATTTCAATTTCCTTGCTTTGAAAGTATCATAGATAAGTCAACATTTTTATATATGTGAAGAGTACCTGCTCACATTGCTGTGGTAGAACTAGAGTGTCCTTCCTACTTTGCCAAAACTTTGTGGAGTCAATAATTACAAAGCCACTTACATGGCATTTGATAGTTTCCACCACGTCCTTAAACCACCTGACATAAAAAACATTTACAAAGAAGTTCTAAAAGTCAAGCTTGATAATATCTTGGATTATGCCACAATAATCATCCATGGCTCCATTGACTCCCTCAAAGCTAGCAATGATGTCGCAATCTTGTGTGTTTCTCTTATCATCAATCCATTGGGTCTGAAAGTGCTTGCCCTCACACCATATAGCATTGAACATAGTACACTACACAAAGACAAAAGCAATTGAATAAGCAATCTAAATCATTCAATGCCTTTATTAGCTTATGCAAAATATTAAACATACCAACCTTTGACAAGCATCCTCGAGCATACTCCCATTCGATATTTTCAATATGCATGCCCTCGTCTCTCTTTGCTCTCTCCATTTCTTCATGTAGCTAATCGACATCCATATCCTTTGCAAGTGCTCTTAGATGCCGAGGGAATGATACACGAGGTCCACGTTGTTTATGAAAGAGCACCCTTTCTCTTTGTCTGCTTGCCTTTTCATCCTCATATCTTGCCACTCATCTTTTCATCACATCACTATTGAGCCAACAATAGTGGTTAAGGTTATTATGCATCTCACTATCCATCACTTTGCTCTGCTCTTCCCTTGAGGCACAGTAGAGGTCATCCTTACATCTTCTTCATTTTTCCATAGTCGAGGGAGAGAGCTATCCACTTGGACAAGAAATTTAGAAATATGCACAAGTGACTCCTGTATCAACCAACCCTCAGCCATGCTAGCTACCTTCGGGCCTTGCATTTTGCCTCACAAAGCCCTTCAAGGTCTCCATGAAGCACTCAAGGAAGAACATCCATGGTGCATGTATAGTGCCAGATATAGTAGTCTCATCCACCAAATGCACTATTAGATGTAGTTGGCTTGTTAGAATAGAATGTGGGAAGGTCTCCTCCACCAAACAAACCACCTCCACTGACATAATGCAAGCATCCTCAAGCATGGCAGGATCTATTTCCTTTGAACTCACATACCTAGAAAGAAAAAAGTGCACCATATTAGCAATATGAATACCTTGCAAACCATGGATATGCCATACATAGAGTATATATGCGTGAAATACCTCACAAGCTCACCCAATTTGTAAATACAATCCTTCACGCCCTTTGATGCACAATGAGAAACGCTAGTAGGCAGTATGAACTGAACACATGAGATATTGTTTATTAGTTGCTTCTAGAATACAAATTTGGAAGGCAAAAGAGATTATGCCAACTCATACTTACTTGGATCATCTTGTGCCAATCATGAGATTTCAAGCCATATAATTGCTCTACACCTTTTTTCTTGTTCTTTGTGAAGGAACCCTTCAAACACCTCAGGCATCCAGTGGGAGTATGAAATGTAGTAATCACCCGCTTTACTTCCACCTTCTCTTTCTTCATTAACATCCATTGGTGCACGGGGTAAAACGATACATCCATTTGGTCTCTCTTGTGGCCAACCTTCAGGCATCCTCCCATTATGCTGTAGATCCTCCCTTATGCCCATGGAATCTCGTGTCCCAATCATGTGATCCCAAGTGCTATACGCCACATTCTTAAAGATATGCATTGCATCAAGCAAGTGATTAATCTTGAGGTGGGGCCAATATGGTAGCCGATATAAGATGGAGTATCTAAACAAAAGATGATGTTAGCATGTAATCTTTATTGCCACACAATACAACATACAACAATTGCTAACTCTTACCGGCTCATGCCACGTAGAGGCAAATCCTTGCAGCTTTCACAAATTTGCTTCCAATCTCCTACATTCAGTGACTATGGAGATTTTTCATTCCAAGGGGAGACATAGCTAGGATGATCAACTAGGAGAAATCGATGGTGATTCTCGTAGATGCACTTCTTCAAGAGATTTGCCCGTGAAGCAAGTAGCGAAGGACCACAAACAAGACATGCACCATAACCCGATGTAGAACTTTACCTACACAAGCATGTTGCATGTGTAAGGAAGCTGGATTGCCAATGCCATGTGAATTCATAATGAAAGGATACATTCTTACATGAGCACTCGCCATAGCTTGGGAAGTCATGCATCATCCACATCAACATTTCCCTCAAGAAAAAGTCTCTTGACGATGGAGGCCTAGTCACATCATGCACCTTGATACCTCTCCAAAGTTCCTCTAGCTCTTCAATCAAAGGCTCCAAATAAACATCAATATTTTTCACTTTATGTCTCCCTAGAATTAGAAGGGATAACATCATATGTCCCTTCTTAATCACCATAGATGTGGGAGATTATAATTCACCAATACCACTGGCCATACACTGTAGGAGGTGCTCTTGAGACCATATGGGTTCACACCATCCGTACCCAATCCAAGTCTCAAGTTCCTAGGTTCTTCCTTGAAGCTTGGCCATGTGTCATCAATATGCCTCTAGGCTGGAGTGTCCATGGCTATGATCCACTTGCAATCTGTTGATCGATGGGAGGAATGCCATGACATGATCTCGGCAATGGATTTGCACTTGAACATATGTTGGATGCGAGGGACTATGGGAAAATGTCGCAAAACCTTACGAGGTACATACAAAGATTTGAGGTCCACTGTATACCTTGGCCTGCCACAAATAGGACACTCACGAGCCTCCTTATGTGCTTCACAAAACAACATGCAATCATTGACACATGCATGTATGCATTTGTAATCCAACTCTTTAAGAGATGTCACATACTACCTCGCCATATCTCTCGTGGTAGGTAATCTGTTCTCTTTTGGAAGCATGTTACACTATAGCCAGCAAGTAAAGACCATAACTGAGAAAAAGTACTCATCTTGATCATATCCATATATTTAGCATAACTCAACATGTTTGAGAGAAAGAAAGCTTACTTGAGTAATGCATTCAAACTTGCATTGCTCCATTTATAAATTGTTTGCAAGTTTAGTAACTCAAGGGAGGCACGGGGCATAGAGAAAGTGCACCCCTCAAATACTGATGTCGATGTTGCATTGAAAAGATGGTCCTTTTCTAAACTATCATCACTCCCTTTGGGATCCTAGGGAAAGAGATCACGAACCATATCACCAAATACCTCCTCCTCCATGGCCTCATGAGGTAATGGTGGAGGGCTACTATCACCATCACAAAACTCATCCATAATTGTCTCCCTTGAAGATCCAACCTAATTTTGCTACCGCTTTGCCTCCGCATGACAAGCATAGGGCAACATCTGCACGTGTGGCGTTTGATCCTATGTGAAAAAAAAAGGACCATTTAGAACTTGAACATGCCACATCCAACATCAAAAATGGTTCCCAACTTTCACCAATACCACTTATGGGGTTAACGGCTTGATCCATTTTTCGTATTTCTCGACGTGATTGATTGTAATTCTACGCGAATGCCACATGCACTTTCGGCATCGATCATAGGGACATCTTGTTTTGCAATCCAACCATGCTTGTAGTTTATGGATACGAAGGGATTCGTCATCACTGGATGACTCCTCACTTGTGTTCCTTGTTGAGGATGAAGACATCCTGAAAACATTTGCAAACTGCAGATACATGAGGGCCATAAACCAAAACTAGTGTTTTATCCTCTGTTCACGCGGCTATATGGGTGGTTTTTATACAGTCCAGACGCGGCTATATGTCTGGCAAATAACCAATCAGCCGCTCCTTTAATTGCACTTTTACACGCGGAAACTTTTTTAAAACCCTCTTGAAACCTGCGTTTTCCCACTTGCTCTTTTGCTTTTTCACTCCCCCGCCTCTTGTTTCCAAGCCTTTTTCCCACAACGAACGTGTCAGGAGGAGGATGACCTTGCAAGCACCCACATCAAGCACCCAACAAAGAGCTCCCACCCCCCATCTTTCCATACCTTTATCTCTCTAGGTGAGTACAATATGGTTGTCCTCTTGCTTTGTCCTCTTCCTTTGTCTTCTTGTGGTGTGGTCCTTGCTCCTTGCCTTCAAGTCTTGTCCTTTTGTAAGAATAAACACGAACAAGAATGTAGGAAAAGCTGGAGGTGATGTGCCTTTTATAGTTGGAATGTGAGCGTCTGACCCTTTTGGTCGAGCGCGTGTTCGCAAAAACGCGATTATTGGCCCCCGGTTATGCACCGGGAAAACAAACAGGGTTGCTAGGGATATTGTCGTGTGCATACATGCTGATCTGCATCAAAGAAAGAAAGAAATCAAGTTTATTAAAGTCTTCGGGTGCTTGTTGATGGTTCCAAGGAGCCAATGCATATGCTTATGGCATGTCCTTGCATTGTGTAGGCAATGGATTGCAATTTGGTTGTCTTTGCAGTGGTAGTGGGAGCCTTGCTTTCCCTCATAGTCCTCTCATGATTGGGGTTGAGGCTTTTGTGTGCCTTTACCACTGATGAGCCCCTCTCCCCCATGTACCCTAAACACTATGCCATGCACGGGGAGGGTGCTCCGAGAGCTGGACTGCGACCTCATGTATAAAATGTAGATCTTGTAATATGTGTATAGTGGGGCCTAAAATCTACATGAGGTACCTTATTTTGTATTAATATTTATCGGCTTCAGATCCCCTAAATACCGGCTTGTAATCATCCTTTTCCCTCATGCAATTTTGAGGCGAATATGTATTCACGTATGGTTGGAACATGCTACCATTACCTTGTAAGTGGAAAAGAAGTCTTTTTGAAATAATATATACAAATGATGTCTATCTATCTCTTTTGGATCATGGCTTTGGGATCTCTTTTGTTTACATAATGGTGCATGGCTCCTTGGATATGTGGATTATAATGTACCTTTTTCTAACCCTAAAGTGGGTTGTTGTTTTTCATGTTGTGTGTTTTGTAGGCTCTACCCACCCCTACTTGTAATCCAAGTAAGCCATACCCTCTCCCCCTTAATTCCTATTGTCTTTTTCATTTCATTCCATCTCGTCATGTCTTGAGCATGGCAGGTGATGTACGTAGGAGTAGCTTAATTTAGATTTCCCTCTTCTGCTATTTACCCTATTTCCCTCTACATGTGGGTAAGAGAGTAATAGAGGGAGAAAGGAATAGAGGAAGGAAAAGAGGGAGAGAGGGGAAGAGATGGTAAGATATGGAACAAGGGGAGGGAGATGAGGGAATATGGCCTCATCTTCCTCCCCTTCTTCCATCTCTTACCCTCTCTTCTCCTCTTTCCCTAATCTCCTTTCTCTATTCCTCTCTATCCCTCTTTCTCTCTTCCTCTATTATTTCTTTCCTCTTCTTCCCTCTTTCCCTATTCTCTTCCTCTATTCTTTCTTTCCCTCATTCGCTCTTTCCCTATTCTCTTTCTCTATTCCCTTTCCTCTTTCCTCTCTACTCTTTCTCTATATCCCCTCATCCCCTCTTTCCCTCTTTCCTCTCTACTCTCTTCTCTTTTCCACCTCCTCTCTTCCTCTATTCCTCTCTATCCCTCTTTCTCTCTTCCTCTATTATTTCTTTCCTCTCTTTCCCTCTTCCCCTATTCTCGTCTACACATAAAGACCATAACTGAGAAAAGTATTCATCTTCATCCATATGAGCATAATTCAACATGTTTAGCAGTTTCGCAAAGCTCGTATGCACTTAGGATGGTCTTCATCTTGAACTTCTAGAGTGGATAGTTAGTGTCGTCCAACTTTCCGCTTTCGTCGAACGGTGGCATTCGCAGTCTTGCGAGCTGGGCCATCTCTCACAATCTGCTCGCAAATAGAAACACTACCAAATCTTTTTACTAGAGCCCAAGCTCTGATACCTAAAACTGATACAATAGATGACACTACCTCCCATCCGTGCGCTCTTGTGTGAGAAGCTTCAATGGCATGCTAAAAATAGTAGAGGTGGAGGCTGATTCTAAGGAATCAGGGTTGCTATAGCCAGTGATGATGATGGGCTTCATGGGCTTGCTCTTATATAGCCACCAGTCATAGTCGGTTAGAGCCAATTGGGAGACCGACCCAGTCGGCCCAAAATGATTGACTAGAGGTCGGTCCCAAAATAGGCCACCAACCACACAATAGAACCGTGACGCAGAATAGAGCAACTGACCTACGGATGCCGTTCGACCCAGAGCCGTCCGAGATCATTTGAGGCTCCAAACAGGCCCCGCAACCAGAGAGTGAACTGCCCCAAAAAATGCTCCATCTACCCTCAGTGTGGTCAGTCATGGGATGCCTTCTCGCACTTGCATGTAGCCTAATTGGCAGTGTGCCAACTTCATCTGAAGTTGTCCAACCATCAGGCCACACATGACCCCCATCTGGTGTTCAAACCAGGACCTACCGGATAACCGAGCTACTCAAATGCCTTCTTCTCATATGGGAGGCTTACAAGTAGAGTTAGCTGGTTCCCGCATAGTTACACAAGAGTGGAGCATTGATATCTAATATGAATCTCATCATTTTCTTTAAATATACAAGCATCCTTAATGATTACATCATCATCTCATACTGAAATTTAACATATATGGGACAGACAGATGCTTTAGTCCCAAATGACATGAGATGCTCCTTTTGAAAGGAAAACTCCATGCGCTCATTCTCTATCAAATATATCTCTAGCATATCTCCATCATCATCCATCAATTGTTCAATTTCATCTCTTACCTGTAACAAAAGTAAATTACATGATTTCTGCAATTTAATCTATACAGACAAAGAGAGTAAAGTTTTGTCTATGTAGATCAATTAGACATTTTACTCAAGAACATCATTACAAATATTTCAACAATATTGCAAGACATTACCTTTTGCACATTCTAGTTAAAAAACAAGCTTGCTTTTGAGTCTATGGACACGTTCCAAATTTAGTGTATTGAGTTTTGAAGTCAACTAGGCCTCACCTGCTTCAAGCCATGCAATGCCTTTTCCAACCTACAAATAAATTCCTATGATTTTTTGACAAACTTTTTTGATACTGAAAACTCAATCAAGAAAGCACTCTTAACATCCTTCTAAGAGAAAGGCTTTCCCTTTTGTGCAGCTATAGAACTCACAAGTCTCAAAAGATTCACTAACTTCAATCTCACTATGTCCCTTGACTACCGATTCAACATTACACTCATCAATTTTTCCCTCCAAATCCTTTTGAATCTGTGTATCCAAAGGTGCCAATGACCTTGTCTCCCTCTATTGAAAGAACTTGTTTTAAGATTCCTAGAAAGTAGAAATGACAATTGAATATTTCAAGAGTGTAACCTTTATAGAAGAAAGTATAGAGTATCACTTCTAAATATTGCATGCTAAAAAATAGTCCTACAATATATGACAAATTAGATCATCTAATAGGCTAGGATCATGTCTCCTTGGAGAAATAAGCTCCTTGTTATCTAATCACGAATTGGTTTGTAATTAACACTCCATCTGGCTCTTCAAGAGCTCAAACCATTTCATACAAGGCTACGAGAACCGTTGTCCTTGTCCAATCCAACTGGGGAACAGACTATGGCTTCCATTGTTAGGTTGACACTTTGGTCCATCAGGATTGCAACCTTTCCTCTCGAGATCAACTGCAAAATAACAAAAGGTGAGACCAAATCCCACATAAATGTCTTAATACAAAAAACAACGTTAAATTGCGAAGATTGTAATTGTGATTTGAGCTATAACTTCAAAACACCCCACCAACAGAGATCTTCAACGAGCGTGATTGACTTCCATTGTTCTTACACCAATGACCTTGTTAATAAAACAAGAGCTAGTCTCAATTATTCAAGCAACCCAATACATCGGAGGAGGCCGCCTATTAATAAGGAGGCATAGCACAAGAAGAAAGTATAGAGTATCACTTCCAAATATTGCATGCTAAAAAATAGTCCTACAACAATATATGAAAAATTCAATCTAATAGGCTAGAATCATGTCTCCTTGGAGAAATAAGCTCCTTGTTATCTAATCACGAACTGGTTTGTCATTAACACTCCATATGGCTTCTTCAAGAACTCAAACCATTTCATACAGGGCTACAAGAACCGTTGTCCTATCCAATCCAACTGGAGAACTGACTATGGCTTCCATTGTTAGGTTGACACTTTGGTCCCTTAGGATTGCAACCTTTCCTCTCGAGATCAACTGCAAAATAATAAAAGGTGAGAGCAAATCCACATAAATATCTTAATATAAAAAACAATGTTAAATTGCAAAGACTGTAATTGTGATTTGAGCTATAACCTCAAAACACCCCACTAGCAGAGATCTTCAACGAGCGTGATTAACTTCCATTGTGCTTACACCAATGACCTTGTTAATAAAACAAGAGCTAGTCTCAATTATTCAAGCAACCCAATACATCAGAGTAGGCCACCTATTAATAAGAAGGCATAGCACAAGCATTTGAGACCTACTATTCATATGCTGATGGCTAACTCACGAGCAGCTTCTTCTAGGAGGGCTATATTCCTTATGGAATGGAGAGGCTCCTCTTTTTTTTTGGAGTCCATAGCAAGGTTGAGACGGCATCGCTTATTTCTTGTTCGATATGAGGAGTTTCTCTTGGCCCCCTATAGGGTTTTTTTTCATGCTTGTATGATGTATTTTTGCCTTGACCTTTCACGGGTTTTGTTCATACGTAATAGAAGTCCTTTTTTCTTAAAGGAGAAGGAGGGGATAGAGAGGAAGTGAGGAGGTGGAAAAGAGAAGAGAGTAGAGAGGGAAATGAGGGAAAGAGGGAAAGAGGGAATGAGGGACACGAATATGGCATATGGCATATGCATATGCACAATGCCATATGCATATGTATATGGAGGAGGAGGGGATATAGAGGAAGAGAGGAGGTGGAAAATAGAAGAGAGTAGAGAGGCAAATAGGGAAAGAGGGGATAAGGGAAAGAGGAGCAGAGGGAATGAGGGAGACAAATATGGCATATGCATATGCATATGCACAATGCCATATGCATATGTATATGGAGGAGGAGGGGATATAGAGGAAGAGAGGAGGTGGAAAAGAGAAGAGAGTAGAGAGGAAAGAGGGAAAGAGGGGATAAGGGGATATATAGAAAGAGTAGAGAGGAAAGAGGAAAGGGAATAGAGAAAGAGAATAGGGAAAGAGCGAATGAGGGAAAGAGGGAAAGAGAGAATAGAACACATGGCCAAGATTCAAGGAAGAACCCATGAACTTGAGACTTGGATTGGGTATGGATGGTGTGAACCCATTTGGTCTCAAAAGCACCTCCTACAGTGTATGGCTAGTGGTATTGGTGAATTATAATCTCCCACCATCTATGGTGATTAAGAAGGGGCATCTAATGTTATCCCTTCTAATTCTAGGGGGACATAAAGTGAAAAGCAATAAAGATTACATGCTACCATAATCTTTTGTCTAGATACTTCATCTTCTATCAGCTAGCATATTGGTCCCAATCACTTGCTTGATCCAATGCATATCTTCAAGAATGTGGCGTCTATCATTTGAGATCACATGACTGGGATGCAAGATTCCATGGGCATAAGGGAGGATCTGTGGCATGTTGAGATATCAAGCTCAACCCCCACCGTATCTCCTGGGTGACTCTCATTTATGTCTCCACATTTTGTTGGTTGTACTTGTGGCATAGCTAAACAGCCACATATGTTTGGATTGGGTTCACATATGAACCATGTATTATAGGGCTAGACATATAGGGTATATCACTCTCTCATTGTATTGTTGTTGTGTGCTATTTTCCAAGTAAGTGAAGAGCCTCCACATCTTGTGTCCTCTCTATCTTGTGAGTTGTGAGATTGCTGCAAGTTGAGTCTTCTCCATCTCTCCCACATTCTTTACATTGTATCAGAGCTTGGTTTGTGGTGAGGAGCTTAGGCAGCAAGCAAAGGCAAGTGAAGGTTGCGATACCCTGGTAAGAGGATCAATGTCTTCTTTCTTTCGGACTTTTGGGGAGCATATTGGTGCAAGTACATAGTCATGGGTGCAAGGTGCACATTGTCTGATTGAGGCACCCTCTGTTGTGGAGCACGAGAGCATTACCTAGACAAAACCGAATGCATAGCAGTTTCTGTGGCAAAAACTTACATTCTGGGGCCATTTTGGGGTCCGTTTTGGCATTGAAAAGTTGCGGGAGGCACATAGCAAAAGTGGTAGTTTTTTATTGTGTATGCGTGATTTTCATCTGTGTGTGAATACGCAATAGAAAGGTTGTTGTGTGTCACCAGTACAAAGATTCCGAGAAATACAGGCCAGTTTTGGGTTGCTGTGTTTATGCATTTTCGCCACTTGAAGTGACTAGTGGTTGCTTGCCACTGCCCTTGTAAGGCGTGTTGTAGAAGTGTTGTTGTTTGCCCTTGTGAGGGGTGAGCTATATTTTTCAGGTTACTGTTGCAAATTTTGACTTGCAAAATGTCTGATAATCTATCTACCATTGTCAGTGAGAAGCTTGATAAAGATAACTTCCAAGCATAGAAGTTTAGGATGAGAAACTTCCTTATGGGAATTGGAGTATGGGAGTTCATCAATGGCGTTGAGCAGGAACCTGCATTGGCTCAAAATCCTGTTGCTGCAGAATTGAAGGCATTCAAAGATTGGCATGAAAAGGCCACAAAAGTCATGTATTGGTTGTATGTCAATGTTTCAGACTCCATGATTGTGCACATACAGGATGTAGAGATGCCTAAGGATGCATGGGATACTTTGGTGAAGCTGTATAGGACCAATACCACTACACGGAAGATGTAGTTGGTGCAATTGGAGCACCTGTTGATGATGATGACTTAGTGTCCATGACCTTGAATGGTGGTCTTGGGAAGGATTATGCACAAGTCCTGACATCTATTGGAGTCCGTGAAACTTTTCCTAATTTTCAGGAACTTATTGATCTCTTGTTGATGAGTGAAGAGCAAAGGAATGGTGGTTTATCCGAAGGGAGTTCCAAGCATCTGCTTTTTACTAAGATTCAGGTAGAGGAAAAGGTAGAGGAAGAGGCCATTTTAGTGGCCATTCAGGAAATTAGAACCAACAGCAACAACAATGAAAAAACCATCCCTATGGAGGAGGACGTGGTAACTATAGAGGCAGGGGGAGCCAAAGAGGATGCAGTTCATGGCAAAGGAGCCAACAGGCAGATAGTAACATAGACTATTTCTATTGTGGGAAGCCTGGACACAAGGAGAAGTATTGCTATAAAAAGCAGAGTGATAAAAAATGGGAAGTTGCAGCAAAGCAACTATGCATCATCCAGCAGGGATGTCAGAAATGAGCGCCTGTTTGTGATGCATCATTACTTAACTCCATGACAGGAGATAGTGACATAACTTTCACATCCAATGTCCAAATATAGTCATTCAGCCACTCAAATTGATCGAAAAACCCCATTTGAGCACCTCTATGGGGTTATATTTTGGAAAACCTTGCATGTATAGTATTAAATATTACATGTATTTTATGAGAGTGATATATAAGCCCAAGTTAATACTTATTTACAGTAATTTAAAGTTCTGTAGAAACATGTCCATAAATATCTTTTTATTAATACTATAAAAACACTTGAAAGATATTGCCATATGATATCAATGTGTTTAATAAGTAATTATTTATGTATAATATTATTATGTTGAGAGTGATTATGAGGGACATTTCTTAAATGAATTATTTTTCAATACTTTTTTAAGGTAATAACAAGGGTACAAAGGGATGTCTATGAATAAGAAGATTTATATTATTGAAAAATGAATGAGTGACTAGTCTGTAAAATTTTATAATAAAGGGATCTAGTTCTAATGAAAGTAAAAGTGTAAAAACCAGGTTTCCTAAAGAAATACTATTTTTAAAATCTCTTGAAAAACACACCCGTATAAACTTGCTCATAGGTTTTTGCTCATAAAATTGACACATCCTATGAAGGGACCAACTACTGAAGCAATCCCATCGAATGGAACAGGAGGTCATATTGAGGATTTCATTTCAAGCCAGAATTCAATCTATGTCCAAAAGAGAACTTAGTGTACCGTAAATACGAATGCGAGGGTTCTTGCGCAAAAGCCTTCTATGTTGCGGTTATCTATGTATGATGTTTTGCAAGTAGTAGAAATTGTTTGATGCAATAAAAAATGTTGCCAGATCACTTGTCAAGAAGACGTAAGTGAGCCTCACAAATATAGGGAAAATAATTTTGGAGCTTAAACTTGGAAGCATGCACTAACTATGTCTATGATGTATTGTACTCGTCAAGTATTTCCAGCATTAATTTAACGAGTAGCATGACCCGCCTTCTTTGATGGGTTATGCTCTGCCAAGTCTTGAGGTGGGATCTAGAAATGCCTTTAATTTTTAAAAATAAAATTTGATTTTTTATTTATAATTGTCATTGTTTCAATAAAAGTTTTAACACTAGTCTTGTTTAAAAAAGCGATTTTTGTGGCTATTTGACATGTTTGTATAAATTCTATTTATCTTTAACTATACACTTTCAAATAAAATCCTTTTAGGGATTTCTACCCAACACAAGTATGTAGTTGAAAAAAAATAGCAACAATAAAAGGTGTAAAACACCTACTTCATTGAGATTGATTTTTGGACGCATTTTTGAAAAACAAGTGGTCGCTCTAAGTTTTTTATTCATAACTTTCTCAAAGATTTTTTAAGCAAGCTGAAACTTTTTTGAAAAATATGTCTACATGTATAGGACACATACATGTGGACATCACAACCATTGGATAGAATCTGTCAACTATATTAGACCCTCAAAATTGGTGTGTTGTGACATGTTTTGGGCACTTTTTGAAAATTGAAAAATTTTTATGTAGACAAAATTGACTCAAAAACAATATCAAAATGTTTCTTTATACTAGAAGATCACAATGAGGTAACTATACGACACTTTTGAAAACACATGTGGAAGTTATCATTTCTTTTTACACATGTGAAAGTTATCATTAGAAAAAAGAAATCCTACCTAAGCCGCTTTTGTGGCTTGAAGCCACTTTTGTGGCCCAATTACAAGACTAGTGTCAAAGTTAGATATTGGTTAACTTGCATTGCATGCACAACTCTCTCTCTCTCTCTCTCTCTCTCTCTACAAAAAACAAAAGGAAACTAAATGTGTGTTGTGAGTGGGTGTTGTGTGTATATGTTCATTTGGATGTGTACATATGCACCTATCTATATGTATGTGCATTTATGACTATGTTGACAAAATATGAAGAGGGGAGAGGAGAAGGGTGGAGATGAGGAGAGAGGGCACAGCTAGAGAGCACACCACAAATGACTAACTGTACACTAGATTTAGTTGAAAAAATAGAATATATACAAACCCTTTTAGGGTTAGGGTTAGGGGATCTAACCCTTTCCTTTATAGCACTCTATAAGGTTAGTGCTATGCACATATGATCATGTGATGGTGCTATGCACACATGATCACATGATGTTGAGCGTGAACTCTCAACACCTTCCCTCAATATCAACATCATGAAGTAGGCCTTCCCTCAAGATGATGATTCTGGGGAATCGAAGAAGGACTGAGCATTACATTCCATCACACCCCTTTAATGGGAATGTCCTTCCTCTATGTCAAACCAAGAGCTAGTCGGTGTTTCTCGAATAGCTCTTTACCGAGTGGTTTGGTAAAGATGTCTGCAACATTTTCTTTGCTATCACAATGCTGCAATGTGATGTCACCAAGTAACACTCTTTCTTTGATGAAGTGCTCTCTGACATCAATGTGCTTTGTCCTGGAGTGATATACTGGATTTTTGGCCAATGCTTGAGCTAATTGATTATCATAGTATATTGTTGTTGGCTTTGACTCATCAAAGTAATCTGTTTCTGACAATAGTCTTCTGAGCCATATAGCCTCACATGCACTTGTAGTGAGTGCTCTATATTCTGCTTCAGTCGAAGACAAAGAAATAGTTGGTTGTTTATTTGACAACCATGATATAGCACCTTGACCAAGGAAAAATGCATATCCCTGTGTCGATCTCCTGGTCTCATGATCTCCAGCATAGTCACTATCATAGTATCCATGCAACCGTGGATGACTTCCTCTATATTCTATCCCAAACTGTCTTGTACCTCTGATGTATCTCAAGACTCTTTTGGCTGCATTCCAGTGAGACTGTTTTGGATTTGCAATAAACTATGCTAGTGAGCTTACTGCATAACAAATATCTGGCCGTGTGATTGTCAGATATATAAGAGATCCGATGAGTTGCCTGTAGTATCTGTCATTGATTGTAGGCTTTTCTGAATCTTTAGTAAGTTTCAAACTCTGTTCCATGGGAGTGGCTACAATCTTGCAATCTACCATATGAAACTTCTTCAGGAGACTGTCAACATACTTGAGCTTACTCATGAATGTGCTATATGAATCTCTCCAGAACTCAATTCCAAGACAATAGTGCATAAGTCCAAGATCTTTCATGTTGAACTCTGCAGATAAGTCTTGTTTTAGTTTTTTGATGAAGCTATCCTTGCTTCCTGTCACAATCAGATCATCTACGTACAAAAGTGCAATAGTAATGTCTTCCCCTTGAACTTTGTAGTGAGAGTATGATCTGCATTGGATTTCATGTATCCCAGATCAGCAAAATACTTGTCAATTCTGTTGTACCAACTTTTGGGTGCTTGCTTTAAGCTGTAGAGACTTTTCTTGCGATGGCAAACCTTATTCTCCTTTCCTGGTTCAACATAACCTGCTGGTTGTTGCATGTAGACTTCCTCTTCTAGATAACCATTGAGAAATGCATTCTTGACATCGAGCTGATACACATTCCATTTACTGAGTGTTGCTAGTGATATCAAGAACCGTATGGAATCCATCTTTGCTACTGGATTGAAATCAGTGTCTAGGTGCATTGTATCAGTCTGATGCAATTCCTCGCTTGCAAGAAACATATTTCCATGTTCATTTGCAAAATGACTATGACTAGAATGTCCACCACGATGATTTCCTCTTCCTCGAAAATTCCCTCGATTACTACTGGATTGACCGCCTTGGTCGTACTGCTTCTTGTGGCAATCTCTTTCATAGTGTCCAAACTTGTGACAGTAGTTGCATTGAATGTTTGACACATTGGTGGATGCATTCCCTCGTCCTTGAAATCTTCCTCGATTGCAATGATTTTCTCTTTGCTGATTCTGATGTTGCTGATGCTGATGTTGATTTTGACTTTGATTTTGTTGCTGATGATGATGACCACTTTTCTGATATGATCTACCTCTGCTTTTGCCTTTGCCTCTACTTCTATCTGAAGCTGTGAATGTCTGATCATTAGAATGACCTTTACGTGCTTGAATGGCCTGAGTCCTGAGTTCTTCACCAAGTAGAACTGACTGAAGTTCTTCCAGTGTTGGAATTTTCTGTTGAATGGCAATGCTCTAGACTAGATTCTTGTATCCCTCTCCTAGTCCATTTAGAATGACTTGAACCATTTCTGCAGGGTTCATAGTCTCTCCTATTGCTGCAAGTTGATTGTTGTAGTCTTTAATGCGGAGTACATAAGCGTGACCAGTTTCACTGCTGTTGCAGAAACTCTGGTTGATTTGGTTTCTCAAGGTGAGAATCCTCGATGTGTTCCTGGACTCGTAGAGAGATGCGAACATATCCCATGCTTCTTTTGATGTCTTGACTATGTTGAGCTGTCCTAGCATGACATCTTACACATTCTGCTTGATCAGGTGATAGGCATACTTCTCTTTCTTATCCCATTCTGCTTGAGCTTGGGCAATGGCAGGATCTACTACTGGTGTGGAAACTATTTGTGTAGATGTAGATCTCGATGTAGATTCCGTTGCTGGTGCTGTGACAACAAATGGAGTAGAGCTACTAGTGGCTAGATCAGCCAATGGTCTAGGTGTAGACCCATCGACATACTCCCATTTGTCCTGAAGCACAAGAATGGTCTCCATTCGGTATTTCCATGTACCGTAATTGGAGTTGTCTAACTTAGCAGATGCCTCCAGATTGAGGTTGCTAGTCGACATGGTGCAAGAAATGTACTCAAAAAGTGTCCTGAAAATCTCTATATGAATCAACTGCAAATACACTGAATATGCCAAGTGAAATCTCTGAACCATCGGTGAAGATAGAACTGCAGTATATAAAATCTTATATGTATTACAAGGCTTGTGGCAATGATGTCGGGAATAGCCAAGAGGCTTTACAAGGCTGAAATGATGTGCACGATGCCGTGAGATAGCCGAATAGTCTTTACAATGGTGGCATGTGTGTGTGAAATCAAATGCTATCTGCCCACTGAATCAATCTGCAATGCCTCTGAACTCTGAATTCTGCTCATTGAAGTGATGAGCGTAAGGTTTCAGGTAATGTAATGATGTGAAACCGTATGTGAGTGTATGGACTGACTCCGAGTAGGTACTAGTCGGGAATGTCGGGCATGGCTTAGATTGGCGACTTGGGAAAATTCAAAGCGTCCCCTCTATGGCGATCTAGTCTACTCTGATCTAGATCTAAACCAACCATCTATCGATGAAAGAACAGCAAATAATTCCTTTTCTTTTGTTCTTTTTAAGTGCTGGGTCAGATGCATCGATGTAGAGGCAAATGTGCGTGAAGGAAGTGGTTTTGATGGCGAGGCTCAAATGTGAGTGTAACTTGCACCAAAATGTGCATGTGATGTGACGAGCGCGTAGAGCACAAAAAAACGAGCGACTTTCCTTTTTGGAGCGCCCTCAAATTCTTGCTAGATCAAGAGATATGACTTGATCTAGGTGGAGGGGCAAAAGGAGTGCAAATGGTGCTCAATGATGATGTGTCATTGTGAGTCACATGCAGTGATGATGTGGCACTGTGCCTAGCAAGAGGTGTGCCTATGAAGCCCTGTGCTGAGGTGGTAGGACTGGTCACATGAAGTGCCTGTGGAGCACTGTGTGTGCTTGGCAGGGGTCAATGCTGACTGGACTGCTGAGGTGGCACTGCTCAATGATGATGTGTCACTGTGAGTCACATGCAGTAATGATGTGGCACTGTGCCTAGCAAGAGGTGTGCCTGTGAAGCCCTGTGCTGAGGTGGCAGGACTGGTCACATGAAGTGCTTGTGGAGCACTGTGTGTGCCTGGCAGGGGTCAATGCTGACTGGACTACTGAGGTGGCACTGCTGAGGTGGCAAAGGTGATGTGACAGTGATGACATGGCCTGATGATGTGGCTGGATGATGTGGCAAAATGACATGGCCTACCTACGTGGCACTGATGATGTGGCAACTGAACTGGGTGGTGATGTGGCAGATAAGCGCGATTGCTGACATGGCAAGATGATGTGGCACAAGGATAAGGTGATGATGTGGCAGATGCTGGAGTCTGCTAACATGGCAAGATGGAATAGCTGATGATGTGGCACACAGGTAGATAAGGTTCCACGTGGCAATCTGTGGACCAAACCCAATTGTGAGTTAACCTGACCCGAGTTAATCTAACCAACCCTAACCTTTCATGACTGTACCCGGGTTATCTAGACCCAAGATGGTGGGTGATAAGATTGATGGCCATGTGTCACAATTGTGGCCAAACTGCCTAACCAGGGGTTTGTTGAACCTAATCGTGGTTCGCTCCTATCTACAACGGAGTCACAGGCGTTCATGAGCAGTCGGTGGCCTTTGCATGAAGCTTCTTGCAATTGCGCCCGCGTTGGAGATAGCTATAGGAGGCATTGTTTGAAGTCGGCTGAGGCCACCGCAAACGGCTTCCACCTCCATAGCCAGCGCTCAGCCATCATCGCACAACGCGATCCAGAGCTCCTTCGCTGTGTTTTGGGTGGTCGTCGATGGCTCCTAGGAGGCATCATCAGAGCAGGCGTGGAAGCTATAGGTAGAGCAAGATCGTCGTTGAAACTGAGCCTTTGGAAGTCAATCGACCGTTGTTGTAGGAGCCATCGGTTTAGGCTTGTTGGAGCAGCTATGGAGAAGGAGCCGGTGCCACACCAGTCAGGTGATGCAGGTACTGGAGTCCCGTGAACTCCAACGACTAGCTCTTGGAGTTTCGATCATATTTGTTGAAGGATAAGTGAAGCTCGATGGAATAGTATGGGAGCCCTCTATTGGGAGCGCAAAAGAGACGGCGAGTGAGAGCTCTACTGGTGTTGAAGTAGCGCAATCATTGGAGATGTAGGGAGCTGTTGGCAAAGGCTTTGGCAAAAGCTTGGCTCTTGTAGAGGTGGTTGTGGATGCGCTTACAGTGCTCGTTGTTGGAGCTGTCGATGGAGTCGTGCTTGCTGAGCATGGAGTCGCTGGAGCATGGTGGCAAGGGTACTTGCTAGAGGGCGTTGAAGCGTGCTTTCGAGGGCAAGGCTATGGCACTTCGTTGTGGGAAGCGTTGGCTATAGAGTCGGCCATCCGTCATTGGAGACAGAAGGCTAGGAGTCATAGGAGCTTCGTTGGAAAGCTATTGCTGTTGGCCACTTTTGGCCGAGGTTATAGAGCCGATGTTGTTGCAGGTCCTCGTTGCTATGGGAGGCTTGGAGTATGTCATTGAAGAGGGAGGCTAATCTCTCTATTCTCTCTCACAGAGAGTTCTCTCTTGAAGCTCTCAAAGATGGAAATCACTCTCAAAAATCTCTCACACTATGAAGAACCACTCACTCTCACCGAAGAATGAACGGAAATCTCTTAAAGAAAATGGACGGAATTTTCTCTCAAATGGATGAAAATTTCTCTCAACGGAAGTGAAGGGAAGGATCTCACAATCACTCAAGAGAATTGCAATGCCTCAGCGGAAGGCAAGGGAGCTCTGATACCATGACAAAATATGAAGAGGGGAGAGGAGAAGAGTGGAGATGAGGAGAGAGGGCACAGCTAGAGAGCACACCACAAATGACTAACTGTACACTAGATTTAGTTGAAAAAATAGAATATATACAAACCCTTTTAGGGTTAGGGTTAGGGGATCTAACCCTTTCCTTTATAGCACTCTATAAGGTTAGTGCTATGCACATATGTACACGTGATGGTGCTATGCACACATGATCACATGATGTTGAGCGTGAACTCTCAACATATGTGTGTGTGTGCACCTCATGCATACCTGTATTATGTATGCATGTGCATTTGTATGTATATGCTTGTGTGTACATGTGTGTATGTGTGTGTGCCTCATGCCTATGTGTACATGTGTGTCATGTATGTGCACTCACTTGTGCATGCGTACGTGTGCGTGCGCATGTGCGAGAGTGTGTGTGAACACGCTAAGATGCTTAGTGTGCATGTGTATCAATGCAACACCCTCTACATATGCGTGTTGTGTATGCATGTCCATGTGTATATGCATGCTTGCACATACAGGTGTATATGCATGTCTATACGTACACATTTGACACATTTGCATGAGTACGTCTATGTGAGGTGTGTGTGTGTGTGCAATATTGAATGCATGTGTATATGTTTATGTGTGTGTGTGACGATGTGTACATGTGTGCATATTCACCTATGTGTGATATGTGCATGCTTGCACATGTGTATTGTTATGGATAAATTTGACCAAAGTAAAAAGGCATAAATATGTGTGTGTGCTTGTATGTGTGGCAATAGTATAATAAAATATGGTGTTCATAGGGCCCAGGGTTGAGGTGGCAGGGCATGACCATGTGCCACCCTTCCACGTAAGAGGACCCATAAGGTGTGTTGTACATAATCCATGGTAGTAATAATATAAAATGATAGGGTGGCATGGGTCCTCCATGCGCCACCCCTCCACCTAGGTAGTCCCACGCCTGCATTTAGTCAGGTATGACCCAAGGACCATGGGAGAAGTAATATAAAATAGGTGGAGATGGATATTATATTGGATTATTCCCTCCATGTAGGATAGGCCCATCTGGGGGAGGTGTAGAAAGTCTAAGAGTGCAAGTTAAATAATGGGGAAAGTAGGATGAGGTGGCAAGATTCCTTGTGCCAACCCTCCACTTGTCCTCCTAGATGTTTGAATGTATTATAAAATTGGGAAGAGACCAAGGGAGTATCTTTTAGACTTGGGATATGGGGGTTGATATATGTGGAAAAATGAGGCCAATGGTTGTCGCACACAATTGAGAGTGCGTAACCGCCTAGCCCACATGAGAGACTCTTCCACACACACCATGCATGTGGGAGGATGAATTTATTGGGAGAGACCCCCTCTTTTGGCTATAAAAGGAGGGGGCTATTCCTTGATGGGACACGCTCATTCTTGTAAAGCCACCTAGCTAGTACTTTGATATTTCCCCCCATCCTTCCTTTCAAATAAAGCATGACCCTCTTCCCTTGATGTCTCCATCTCTACATTCCTCTTCCCATCATGTACATGCTCTTCTTTCCCCTCTCCCTCTCCCCTTATTCCATAGTCCCCCTCTTCATTCCCTCCCCTCTTAGTCCCTTTTCTTCACCCATGTTAACGCTTCTCCCCTCATGTTCCCTTTTCCTCCATGGCCCACAAGCGTCGCCATGCCTATCCTCAAGCCTCTTGTCCTAATTTCATTTCTAGTTAATAGAATTAGTGTGGCTACTGGGATCGAAATCTCCACGACTAGTGGTGTAAAATCTGTTACTCCTATGACTGCGTGCGGCTCTGTGGCCTCTTTCGTGTGCGGTTCTCTGCTTCTGCACCTCCAATCTATGTACCTTCTCCGTCTCTGCAGCTGTAAAACTTCCTTGCTTCTGCGCTTCCAATCTGCATGCCTTTTGCTCACGGTTCCCGCGCTTCTTCTAGGTTCCTGTGCACGCATTTGCGCATCTTCTAGCTACACCCCGCATCTCCTGGCTGCGACTGGCGCATTCGCGCATCGCTGGGTTCATCTTCTGGTCGCAGTGTATTCGTGCATCTTTTGATTGTCGACGACAGACTTTCCGGGCTTCTGCAAAATAGTAACTCGCGCCCCCCTCTCCTCTCCTCTCTTTTTATTAAAGAGTGGGATTTGAACCCAAGACCTCCCCCTTCACAAAAGGAAGACTTACCATTGGGCCAGCAAATAAGAAGTGATCAAAATGTACTGATATTGCTTATAGATTGAAATCCCATGAACTATAACTCTCTAACCGTGGGGAGTTTTCACATGCTGTAAAAAGCAAAAGTACTTCACTTCATGTGTTCTACACATATCTCCTACTAGATCACAAATTCTGAACTTTTTCAAGTTCACTCCACGGACGCACGCCACACGAGGAGGGTGGATATTTATGTCACTTCTCGACGAGTTCAAGGATTTGGTGCTTGGTCCTTCGCACCTTACGACTACCAATGGGCGAGATCTCTTCCTTAATCTTCATGTCGATCTTAACCAACTGATTTTACAATGCATTGCTCAAGGAGATGACCGATGGGATGATACACCATGGATGATACAAGGTGAAGAACTAGTGATACGCTGGGAGGACTTTGATTTCAATTCTACTCATTGTGTAGTGATCGAGCTACTTGCTGCATCAGAGGTAATTAAAAGGGTGACATTCTTCGAAGGGTGGGATGCTCCCCAAGCTTGGGGGGAGATTTGGCGCATCTACTTATTAATTCCTGTGGATAAGCTCGTCTTGAATGATTTCTTCTTGATCTCACTACAAAGGTTTCTAGGGCTTGGCTATGGTTGGTAATGTTTCGACCAAGAAATCCCTTTGTACCTAATCAACCCTTTGTGCCTCATTTTGAGCTTCAAGTTGTAATTCTTTTTTGTCTAAAGATAAACTATCAAGAAAGGATTGCAAGTTTATGTCTTCTAATAGCTGACTGCATCACTCTTTCTCAGCCATGGTCTCCCGAGTATGGTTGGGTAACTCCTACCTGTATTTTTCAATGTCCACTACATAGAAATTGACGGTGGTGGTCAATCCATTGACAGTGATGGGCAAATCCTCGATGACTCCCAGGGTGGCGAGTCGTCGACCATCGGCTACCTTGATTCGAGTGGAGGAATGCCTTGTGCATTTCAAATTCAACTTCTTCATGATACAGGGCAGCATGATATTACATGCAACTCCCCCATCAACACACACACTTTTGACACAGTAGTTATCTATGATGACATCTACTGTATGCGGGTGCCAATCAACTTCTTCAGAGATAGAAGAAATCTCTTGTACCTTTCTCTTTTTCTTGCTCTTCCTTGTTGATAGCCCTTGCTACAACTCACGTCTCACCTTAGGGCTTAATGCTATTAGTTGAGGAAGTGTGATGCTCAAAGAACAATGAGCAAGGTCCTGAACGACCGAATAGTCTTCTTGCCCTGAGCCAATAGGGAAATCTGAAGGCTACCACTTACTCTTGCGAGATCTTTTAGCCTTCTCTATCGATGGGTCTGCCATTTGAGCATCTAAGGGCTCTGAGAAGGAGACCTTCTTCCTGGGGCGGCCTGTTCCATGGTTTGGAGAGGGGTCCGGACACATGCCTTTTGGTGCGTCAAAGGAGAAGATCCCGGTGCAACCTGGTGCCATTGAAAAAGAAGAGGAGCAAGACAGTGATACTCTCTCATCCTCAGTGTCTGAGTCCATGGAAGATTCAAACGACGGGGAGGAGTTCTTTGAGGAAGACGTTTACATGATGGAGGTGTCCCTGACCCCGCCACCCACAGAAACGATAACAACTAGTCCTCAATAGCTTAAATCTATGCTTTTCCTAGACCTCATTCCAAGTGAGAAAGATGAGTTCCTAGAAATGTTCAAAGGGTTCCCTGACCTCTTCGCAACTAGCTACCACCACCTTCACCGTGTGACTACCATAGAACACAAGATAGAGCTAAAGCCTCTGATGCTAAGCCAGTGGCTTAGAAGTTTTGCAGATTAGGGCCCCTATAGACCGATGCTTTGCGCTCAGAGTTGCAGAATCTTGTAGAAGCTGGGTTTATTGTTCCAGTTCACAATATTGAATGGGTTTCACCAGTGGTAGTCATCCCAAAGAAAAACAACAAATGGCGGGTCTGCATCGACTATAAGAAACTCAATGCGACCACCAAGAGGGATCATCATCCTCTGCCCTTTCAAGACCTCATTCTTGAGAAGGTAAGTGGTCATGAGATGTATACTTTCTATGATGGTTACTCTGGGTTTTATCAAATCAAAATTGCTGAACATGTGCTTAAAACCACATTTGCCACACCCTGGGGGATGTTTGCATTCAAAGTAATGCCCTTTGGCCTCACCAATGCTCCTGCTACCTTTCAAAGATTTATGCGACTGGTGTTTGCCCCATATTTGGGGGATTTCTTGGAGGTGTATTTAGATGATTTTTGTATATTCGTAGCACATAAGGAGCACATCATGAAGGCTAGGTTGGCCTTCCAAAGGGTCAATGATGCAAATGGGAGTCTCAACCCTGATAAATACACCATTGGAGCCACTCAAGGAAGGTCACTGGGACATATTGTCTCATCCGAGGGCATCAAGCCTGACCCCGAGAAGGTAGAAGCCATCCTTAGGCTCTCCCCGCCAACAACCAAACGTCAGGTATGCATTTGTCAATCTGGCAGGATACTATCGCCACTTCATTGATCAATATGCTGCTTTGCCGCCCATGACTATGCTATTAAAAGATGGGGTTGATTTCTCTTGGGATGAGGATTGTGATCATGGGTTTGCACAAATCAAGAATGCTCTAGCTTCAGAACCCATTCTATGCAATCCTGATTGGCCAAAAACTTTCTATATCAATCCTGGGTTTGGTGAGCACACTCTGGCGGGTATTCTTCTCTAGTAAGGGGAGGATCGGTTCATGTATCCTGTTTGATTTGCTTCTCGACAATTGCTCGAAACTAAACGACGCTACTCTGAGGCTGACAAGCATGCCTTGTCTTTGGTGTTCTACATTGAGAAATTTAAGCATTATGTGGCTGGGAAGTCCTTCAGTATAATCTCTAGCAATGGTTTTGCAAAGCAGGTACTTCAATCACCAAATCCCATGGGCCGGTTGGCCAAATGGTTGGTAGTTCTACAAGAATATGATTTTTCTTTCAAAATTGTAAAAGGGGGTTGTTCCAACTTGAAGAATGCTTTGATTGATTTGGAGGAGTGCCTCGATGTAACCCTTGTAGTGGCCATAGAAGTTGGGGATCCATGGTATGGTGGTGTCTACAGGTTTCTGACTACTTTCTCCTTTCCTCCAGAAAGTACTAGCTATGAGAGAAAGAAGATCCGTAGAGATAGTAGGCGCTACACGCTCTTTGATGGGGTGTTGTACCGTCAAGGCATGGATGGGATACTAAGATGGGCCATTGATGCAGATGAAGTACCTAAGGTATTGAAGCATTATCATGATGGATTTTGTGGAGGCCACTATGCCGGTGACTATACAACTAAGAAGATTTTACATGCTGGATACTATTGGCCGACCTTGTTCAAGGATGTCACTATGTATTGCAAAACCTGTGAACCATTCCAATTCTTCGGTAGGAAGGACTTGCGTCCTGGGCAACATCAACCAGTGATGTCCATCCATCCCTTTCAGAAGTGGGGAATAGATTTTGTCGGGGGCCCTTGCCCATGAATGCCTACAAAAAGAAGTATCTTTTGGTAGCCACTCAGTATGTCACTAAGTGGGCTGAAGCTATCGCCCTCCCCACTGCAAATGATAAGGCAGTTTCAAAATTCATATTTGAACGTATCTGCACAAGGTTTGGGACACCCATGGAAATAGAATCTGACCATGGGAGTTCATTCTTAAATGAAGTAGTGGAGTTGCTCATGGATCACATGGGTATTGATCATCGCATTTCTAGCATCTATTATCCAATATCCATGGGTCAAATGGAGCAGACCAATGGCCTCCTTTGTAAAACCATGGGAAAAATGGCCACAGGGAACAGGAGCCAGTGGGATCAGAAGGTCACTGAAGCCGTGTGGGCTTACAACATCACTCATAAAACGTCTACAAGTCACACTCCTTTTGAGCTGGTGTATGGTACTGAGGCAGTTTTACCACTTGAGATAGAGATTCTGACCTTGAGATTGGCACAAGAATAGAGGATGACAGAAGATGAACATGTAGAGGCCAGGTTGGTACAACTTGAGAAGTTATATGAAACCTGACGCCTTGCACTACATCAAACAGAGATTCAAAAGAATCGACAAAAGGTCCGCTTGGATGCTAAGATTTGCAAGGGATGGGAAAGACACTTTGCTGAGGGGGATGTGTTATGCTTTGATAACAGATTGGACCACCAAATGGATAAGAAGTTCCTTCCATTGTGGACCAGTCCATACAAAGTCATCAAGGAACGTAGCAATGGGTCTGTACAAGTTTAGGAGCTGCATGAGCCATATGGCAAGAAGGTGATCAATAAGCATTATCTCAAGCCCTTCTTTGTGCGTGATGGTCCAAGGCAGGGAAATGTTGTGTGCATTCCCTGCCTGGGGGGGGGGAACTGTTATGGATAAATTTGACCAAAGTAAAAAGGCATAAATATGTGTGTGTGCTTGTATGTGTGGCAATAGTATAATAAAATATGGTGTGCATAGGGCCCAAGGTTGAGCTGGCAGGGCATGACCATGTGCCACTCTTCCACGTAAGAGGACCCATAAGGTGTGTTGTACATAATCCATGGTAGTAATAATATAAAATGATAGGGTGGCATGGGTCCTCCATGTGCCACCCCTCCACCTAGGTGGCGGTCCCACGCCTGCATTTAGTCAGGTATGACCCAAGGACCATGGGAGAAGTAATATAAAATAGATGGAGATGGATATTATATTGGATTATTCCCTCCATGTAGGATAGGCCCATGTGGGGGAGGTGTAGAAAGTCCAAGAGTGCAAGTTAAATAATGGGGAAAGTAGGATGAGGTGGCAAGATTCCTTGTGCCAACCCTCCACTTGTCCTCCTAGATGTTTGAATGTATTATAAAATTGGGAAGAGACCAAGGGAGTGTCTTAGACTTGGGATATGGGGGTTGATATATGTGAAAAAATGAGGCCAATGGTTGTCGCACACAATTGGGAGTGCGTAACTGCCCTTTAACTGCCCAACCCACATGGGAGACTCTTCCACACACAGCATGCATATGGGAGTATGAATTTATTGGCAGAGACCCCCTCTTTTGGCTATAAAAGGAGGGGGCTATTCCTTGATGGGACATGCTCATTCTTGTAAAGCCACCTAGCTAGTACTTTGATATTTTCCCCATCCTTCCTTTCAAATAAAGCATGACCCTCTTCCCTTGATGTCTCCATCTCTACATTCCTCTCCCCTTATGCCATAGTCTCCCTCTTCATTCCCTCCCCTCTTAGTCCCTTTTCCCCACCCATGTTAATGCTTCTCCCCTCACGTTCCCTTTTCCTCCATGGCCCATGAGCGTCGCCATGTCTATCCTCTAGCATCTTGTCCTGATTTCATTTCTAGTTAATAGTATGTCTATGTGCAAAGTGTGACAATGTATGTGTGTGCAAGCACACCAATGATGAAAGGATTAGGTTAGAATTTTTTGTGCAATACCTACCAATGGGCCTAAAAACACTTGTAAATAACTACATATTCATTCCTATGGTTTCAACCATTGTGCATGCTTCTCAACTTTTCCCAAAGTTGGTTGTTAATTGGTACTTGAATAACCTTCAAGCAAAAAAAAGAAACTCAATCGACCAATGATAATTTGATATGTGCCCGCAAGCCTTTATTCTCCAAACCAGTGGCTATTGTTGGTAACATTGAAAAGAAATATGTTTTCCAGGCAAGTAATTTTAATGGATTCACATCGTGGAATGTGATTGGATGATTTTCATGCCAAAGATGAAAAGCAAGGCGATTGAGCTAAAGAAAGGCTAACTTAACTTTGGAAGATTTATGAAATTATGACTCAAAAGATCATTGTGGTGGATGTTTGCATCCACCAAATGTAAAGACCTCTCTCTCTCTCTCTCTCTCTCTCTCTCTCTCTCTCTCTAGCATGGGCTAGCACCTTCTCTTTAGTACTATGCTAAAAAATTAATGGTAGAAAGATAATAAAAGTGTGGGTTAGCTAGCATTTGAGACCTACATGGAGAGAGATTTTGGACAAATGGTTCTCATGAGGAGAGGTGTTTTGCAACTTAGGTTGCCCTATGGGAGTGTTGCGTTCACGCATAGGTTTGATTGAGTTATCCATAAAATCATTTAAAAATGGTAAAATAAAGATTTTTTGCTCCTAAACATATATTGACTTGAATTACAATATATGTCATGTCATTGCTCACATGTGCTTGCAAAGGTTGAGTAAATCCATCTAGATTTCATGTCAATCTATCTCTTTGCTAGAACATGTGTTTGCTTAAGGTTGAATAGATCATTCCAAATTTCATATGGGTTAAGTAATGGCATGTTGTGCAATGGTCAACTCTCACCAAAATTTCAAGGTTAGTGGTTGAAAGCTCTCAAAATTAAATTAGACGTCATGCTCAAATTGGATTAATTCGTTGAACCTATACTCATCCTAGGTTATACTACTACTACACTTTTAGTTAACTAACCTTGGTGCTACATACCTCAAATATTGAGGCAAGTTTTCCAAGGGGGGAGCCGAATCTCTAAAGTTGAGGTGGCTAATCAATGGGTTGCTTTGTGGACATTAGTTCTCACCAAATTTTGTGGGTAGGGGGTCATCCCCTTAAAGGATTCTCACAATATATGCTCCTTTTATATCCAAGTCAAAGGATTCATGCCAAATATATTACATTTCCCAAGAAGCTATCGATAAGGATGAACCAATGATTGGATAAGTCCACTTGCCACAATTTTTTCTTAAAGTTAAAGAAGGAAGTCGGCTTCTCATTCACACTATAAAGCTACATAAGTGAACATTATTCTCTAGAGTGCGTTACGTACTATGCAACCTAGCTAAGCATGACAAATTGTCTATATGGATGGCATCCTCTCCTTCTTGCTTTTAGGTTGTGGGAAATCCTTGGTTGCATTAGATTTTCCATGGTTTCTAGTCTTCCCTCTTCCATAGCCATTAGCTGAACTTCTCGGGGGTCTTCCTCACCAGGAATGAAAAACACTTGGACTTTCTCCTCCTCAAAATCTTCACTCTCCTCTTCACTCTCAACTTCTATCTCTTCCTCTTAACCATCCCCTTCTTCACACCCACATTCAGCTCCACATGACTCACCATATCAAAGCTCATCTTCTTTCCTGTACATGTATGTACGGTTATCATTCTCTTTCTCCAATTCTAAATAGCACCCACCTTTCATAGCCAAGTCCTCCCTAGAATCAATGTAGGTAGAGGATATTCTAGAGGCTTCAATCAGCCCATCAAAGTCTAACAAAGGTTATCAATGATCAAACAAGAGACATTTTTTCAATCAAAAAATTAAAAAACTTGAATCAAAGGTCATCACCTATTCACCAAAATAGGTAGAAAATTCTAAAAAATGCTTGCATTTTTCAATAGAGGGAGACAAGGTCATTGGCACCTTTGGATACATAGATTCAAGAGGATTTGGAGGGAAAAATTGATGAGTGTAATGTTGAATCGGTAGTCAAGGGACATAGTGAGATTGAAGTTAGTGAATCTTTTGAGACTTGTGAGTTCTATAGCTGCACAAAAGGGAAAGCCTTTCTCTTACAAGGATGTTAAGAGTGCTTTCTTGATTGAGTTTTCAGTATCAGAAAAGTTTGTCAAAAAATCACAGGAATTTATTTGTAGGTTGGAAAAGGCATTGCATGGCTTGAAGCAGGTTGACTTCAAAACTCAATACACTAAATTTGGAACGTGTCCATAGACTCAAAAGCAAGCTTGTTTCTTTAAGTAGAATGTGCAAAAGGTACTGTCTTGCAATATTGTTGAAATATTTGTAATGATGTTCTTGAGTAAAATTTCTAATTGATCTACATAGACAAAACTTTACTCTCTTTGCCTGTATAGATTAAATTGCTTACTCCGACTGCATATACTCCATCCACCTATCATCACCCTGTGCCTCTTCAAGACACTTGGGTTCTTCAGCACGGATCACCTCTGTCATCAAAGCGTAGTTGACTGGCAAGTGTTCCTGCGTCCTTTGCTCCTCTAATCTCTTGGACCGACCGTGTTCGGATGGTTCCTCCTCAATGGTTGGAGGTTCTCTGCCGTACAAAAGCTGCTTTACCCACTTCGGGAATGGCCATTGCCATTGTGGTTCTGTAGGCTCTTCTTCCTCTTCTTTATCTTGAATCCTCCCAAGCACCATTGGGGAAGTTCGGTCTGCTATTGGTGGTTGTACTAGATGGATATCCTGGTCCTGGTTGTCTGGGAAGGAAGCATCCTCCTCCAATTGATGCGGCTATTCTGAGAAGACCACATCGCAACTTACTATTACCTTCTTGGTAACAGGATTATAGAGACGATAACCCTTTGCCTCTTCACTGGAGCCCAAGAAAATACACTTCCGGCTCTCCCATTTGGTCCTGTTAGCATCAGGGACATGCACAAAACAGTCACATCCCAAAACTCTGAAATGTGGAGCTGAAGGTTTCTTACCAGAAAAGGCCTGCAGTGGAGTCATCCCGTCCACAGTCTTCGTGTAGCTATGATTCAGAATGTAAACTGCCGTGTTACATGCTTCAGCTCAGAAAGTCTTTGGCAAATCTTTCCCTTTCATCATACTCAGGACTTCCCATTTCACAAATGACGCGCATCTTGCACTCTGCTACTCCATTTTGCTGTGATGTATGTGGCGGGGGTTTCTGCCTCTTGATCCTGTGACTTTTGCAGTAACTTTCGAATTCACTTGATGTGAACTCACCACCTCTGTCTGATCTCAACTTCTTCACCTTCCTCCTCGTCTCTTTCTCGACCATTACATGCCATTCTTTGAACTTACTAAAAGCCTTATCTTTAGTCTTCAGGAAGTATATCCATATCCTTCTACTGTAGTCGTCCATCAGCGTCATGAAGTAGTAGGAACCACCCAAAGCTTCTGTCTCCATCTTTCCGTAGAGGTCCGTGTGAACGAGCTCTAGAGGAGCCTTTGCCCTGCTGGCCTCTTTAGGAAAGGGTTGCCGATGCTGCTTGCCCATCATGCAAGCTTCACATACATCGGGCAGATCTGTAATTTTTGGTAGGTCTGCAATCATTCCACTTTTATGCATCTCCTTTAAAGAACTAAGGTTTAGATGACCAAACCTCTCATGCCACAGCTTACTGTTGCCCACATCGGCTCGAGCACTAAAAGCTGAGAGTTCGTAGATGTTATTGTGCCGTGTGCCTTTACCAATGACCTTCCCTTGAAGATCCAAAATCAGTGCGCCATTCTTATCGAAGTGAACTTTGAGCTCCCGATCTATGATTGCAGAAACGGACAAGTTCCTCTTGATATCTGACACATAAAGAACATCGGACAACTGTTTTACAACTCCATCTGACTTGAGAGCAATCGTACCTTTTACTTTTGCTGGATATTTTGCATCATTGCCGACTACTACCAGGATGTCATTCCCTACCGGATGTAGAGAGGTATACCAATCCTTCCAACTGGTCATGTGGCACGATGCAGCACTGTCAATAATCCAAGGTTCATGCGCAGGTACATGAACTGCCTCCGTGCAAATCTCCTCAATTGCTACGAACAGCTCTATTGGTATTGCCTGCGCACTGTTACTAGACTCTTTCTTTACTCTGTTCTCATCTGTAATCTTCTTCCGGCACTCATTCTGCTTGTGCCCTACCTTGTTGTAATAGAAACACTTGATCTTCTTCTTTCTCTTTTTATCATCAGAAGAAGATGGGTTACTAGAGTCCTTACCCTACCTTTCTTTGATCCGGCCGAGAAAGCTGAATCTTCTCCAGTCCTCGTCTTCGCATCTCCTCCTCCAGAAGCATCACGTTGAAATCCTCAAAGGCGAATTTTTGTTCTGCGTATTCAGCGCCATAACAAGACCATCGTACTTGGATGGGAGAATCTGTATGCACCTTCGTGCTAGATTCTCGCTAGTGATGGTGATGCCAATCGCAGTCATCTGATCGCGTAGATTCTTCACCCTGGTGATGAATTTCTCTGCCGTTTCAGACTCAGCCAGTTTCTTGTCCGTGAGTTGAGTCTCCAAATTCTGAATCCACGTCTGATTCGTGGTCTTGTACTGATTTTTCAAGACCGTCCATGGCTCCTCCGCTGTGGTGACATGTTGAATTCATGCCATGACACAATCACTTACACTGCAAACAATAGAACACATCGCATCTGCATTTTTCTTGTCCATGCGAGAATCTGATCCATAATTGATACTATCTATTATCCTACATTGGCTAGATCCGGTCTCGCAACCGACTTCACGTCCACACCAGTAGCAGTTTCGCAAAGCTCGTATGCACTTAGGATGGTCTTCATCTTGAACTTCCAGAGTTCCATTGAGTTCATATCCCTCGTGTCCTCTTCCATCATGGCATGGCTTATCAAGCCTTGGTGACTCTGAGTATTGCTTAGTAGTACTTCCATAATCATGTGATTATTGCACTTTTGATACAAACACCGCTTATACAAGGTTTGTATTCGTGATAGTTGCATCAACACATGTGGAGAATGAAATCAGTTTTTCCTCTTCTGCTTACACAAGGTATGTGTGATGTTTTCCAAGCTTTTGTGAATTGGAGACTTGATGATCTTAGTTGTCTACCAATATTTGAACAATTTACATGACCTAGATATATTCTGTTTTGTCTCTTGGTTTCATGCTTGAGATGCACCAACTAAAATGTATCTAAGGCAATTTCTTTTGTGTACCGTGATTCTAAGATTCCTTATTTGTTTTTACAAATTCCAATTTGATCACTAATATATTCACGATTGAGTTTTATGTTCAAGTGTTCATCTTGGATATGTATATTCAAAAGAAACAATTCCGATGATGTGTTTTCCTAGTTACGCTTGGTGATCTGGTAGGAGATCTAATATGTATAAACATGTGCTCCCTATCATATTGTTTTGGAGGAGAAATAGGATATGAGCTTTCTCAAAATAAACGTTCTGGGTGTGTTGTTTTTGTGGTTACACTTGGTCCTCTCGTAGGGGATCGGATATGTATAAGCCTATGCTCCGCATCATATTCTTTTGAAGGAGAAACATGCAATGAGCTTTGCCATAATATTCTTTGAAAGCATGCTATAATTAGCTGAGATTGGTCCCGTATTGATGGCTCTATACATATTTGTCATATCTTAATCGAGAAGGCAATTTTCCTTATAGTTTTGCTCGTTGTGTATTATCTAGCCTATGATCGACGATTGAAGTTGAACCATGCAATAGTAAGCATCATGCTTTGTAAGCAATTAGAATTTACTTGGAAAAAAATCTCCATTTCTAGTCTGCTGGTGTGTCTACTTCTCACTTCCTGCTTCGAGGTGCACTCCATCAGCGATGTAAGCTTCTTGATATAGTAGAAACCACTTCGGTGATGGTGAGGGGAGCTTAGTTCTGGTCGATAGGGTTGATCTATTGTTCTAGTGCTCGATTCCTTTGTTTCTATGGCTGTTTGGTTCGATATGAGTATGTTGCATTGTGAGTGTGGTGATGCTACACTTTCTGGACACTACCCAAGATCTCTGACATGCAGGGTGTCTCGTAGCACCTTATGACCTTGAAGTGGTCGGTGGTCTAGGATGAACGTAATGCCTAGCTCCTTTCTTGGGGTGGTCATTATGTAAAAAACCCATAAGTTACACGTGCAAGCAAGCACACATTTAAAATACCCCTATATTTTAAATTTTCTCATTTTTTCTCATAATTGTTTACCCCTCTTCTGTAGGTATACATGTTTTAATTTTGTAATGAAAACTACCCTCCTTACATGTACATACCATAGCTATATTACATAGGTATTTTTTCAACTCCCTCATGTCTGTAAATGGCCCATAAGTCCCCCGAATTTAAAAATACCCTTCCATTAACTAACATGTTATCTTACATGTTTAAAGAGTGACCGCGCCTTGGGGCTCCTTTAGGCTGATGATCATGGTCCTTTGTTATAGCAGAAGGAAAGTTATGAAGTGATCCAATTGTTGACATTCCGTTCACTTAGAATTATATCTTGTTTAGAACAAAAGTTCAATACCTCATTGGCCTGAACTATTTTACTTTCATGCTCTAAATTTTATTACCAAAACGTTGATTGTGTCTGTAGGTTGGTTCCTTCCTCACTCGTTTGGAGAGTCCTTACAGCTGTTAATAGCTCCAAAAAATCTCTTGTTGATAGCATAATCATTTCTGTTAATATATTTGAAACAACATATATTAATAACTCTGGAAAAGCAATTGTGAAAAATCATATGCTAATGGTGTGATATGACAAGAATAGCATCATGGACCACTACCATTGACTAGTGCTTTTATAATTGCCTTCCTTCATTTTGCTAGGCTAGACTTGTATCCATTACCTCTGCAAGCTTCTTGGAACTACTTGTCTGATGATCAATAACTATTGAGCAAATTTAAATTGATTTTTAAGTTCCTAAACCTTGCTTAGTTCCATGGTTGGTATGGCCGAACTGTATGCCAATGTAGACATGATTTGCTTAGTATTATGGATCAAGATTCTTTGAAGTGTATGAAATTTGTTGTTCAAAGGATTGCTTTTAGTCATAAGTGATTTTTTTTAGTGTTTCATTATGAGACTATGCATCTCTATTTTTGTTGGACCCTACATTTGGTTGCAAAAAATTTAGAGCTTATTACCCTAAATTGATTGTTGACACCATCATTGATATCTGAATGTGTTACTTGTATGTGAAGAAGGCAGAACATTGAAATTTAAACCAGCTCATACTTCTCTGAGCAGCTAGAGTTCTATGTTGGCCTTGCACTTTTGCAGGCAACCTCGCAATTCTATTGGCCCTTGAGTTACAAATAGCTGCCCCTTCAGGATCTATCATTACTATTTCATGCCTACTATTTGTAGTATCAATTTTAATTTGCCTCGAGCATCACTAGTGGATGATTGCCATGAAGTTCTAGACTGCACTATTTTATGTAATAAACACCATATTCATTAATTTTGGACTATTTTCTCATTTTTGGACAAAGACTAAAAATCCTTCGAAGATCAAATTTTGATTTTCAGACACTTTGGTTTCAAACAAAAATTACAAAAAATAGGATCACCTAAAAATACAAGTTATTTAAACTGGCATGACCATGTCTATATTTTGAGAGGCTACATGATTTAGCTTTAAAGAAACCCTTCATATAAAAACCTCCACTTTTTTCAGTTTTACTTTCTCAAAGCCTCACATGGACTCATTTACAAGTGTGACATAAACATTTAAAGCAAGAATGACATAACATTTAATGGCACATAGGCATGACATAAGAATTTAATGCAAGGATGACAAACTTTTGTACATTAACTTTAGCTAATAAAATCTCAAAGCCTTTGATGGTGTTCACAAACACCTTTTAGTACTTACAAGAAATAAAATCCATTACATTTTGCTTGGAGCAAAATGTAATGGATTTAAAGTTTAGGAGGAGGACAAGGAGAAGGGGAGGCGAGGGGTAGGAGAGGGGGGAGGAGAAGGGCAAGAGGGGAGGGAAGGGAAGAGGAGCAGAAAGAGAAAGATGGAAAGGAAAGAGGAGAGGAGAGAGGGAGGGAAGGGGTTTAGGGTAAGAGAGAGGGAAAGGGAGGGAGGAAAGGGAAGGGAAGGGAGGGAGAGGGAAGGGGAGGCGTGGGAAGGGTTTCTCGATGACCGAAAATATTTCCAGGGGATCTCGCATTGCCGCGGCAATGTAGAGAGGGGGGGAGTCGATTTTTTTATTATTTATTTTTATTTTTATGTTTTTCAAAAAAAATTTCCCGCTCCCCACACTGTGGGGCCTCCCCTCACTCCCTCCCTTCCCTCTCCTTCCCTCCCTAAGCCCCATTTTCCTCCCTTTTTCAAAATTCTAATTTTAAATGGGGAGAGGGGGGAAATGGGGGAGAGGGAGAGGAGGAGGGGAGAGGGAAGAGTGATGGGAGGATATGTAGTCCACTAAATCCCATTTCCCTCTCTTTTTCAAATTTCAAATTTTGAAAAAGGAAGGGAAAGGGGGTTTAGTGGACTACATATACCCCTATAGCTCATTCATTCCATCACTCTTCCTCTCCCCTCCTCCTCCTCCTCTGCTTCTCCCCCTCCCTCCTCCTCTTTCTCCTCCCCCACTCTCCCCCCATTCTCCCCCTCTCCTCTCTCCCCTCTCCCTCCTCCTCCTCAACCCTTCCCCCATTCTGGTGATGGGGGGGGGGGGGAAATACCAAAATTTTTTTTTCAAAATTTTCTTTTCAAAATTTTTTTTTTCAACCCCCTAGTGCATGACCAGCCAAAATTATTTCTGATGGCAAGGAAAAACAATTCGAAAGAAAAATTTTTGGAGAAAAAATTTTGGAAAATTTTTTTTGAAAAAAATAAATAAATAAATAACAACGAGAGGAGTAGGGGGGGAGTGGGGGGGAGAGGAGGAGGAGGGAGAGGGGAGAGAGGAGAGGGGGAGAATGGGAGGAGAGTGGGGGAGGACAAAGAGGAGGAGGGAGGGGGAGAAGAGGAGGAGGAGGAGGAGGAAGAGGGGAGAGCGAAGAAGGAAGAGTGATGGAATAAATGAGTTATGGGGGCATATGTAGTCCACTAAACCCCCTTTCCATCCCTTTTTCAAAATTCAAAATTTGAAAAGGGGATTTGGTGGACTACATATCCCCCCATCACTCTTCCCTCTCCCCTCCTCCTCTTCTCCCCCTCCCCCCCTCCCCCTCTCTCCCCATTTAAAATCCAAATTTTGAAAAAGGGAGGGAAATTGGGCTTTAGGAGGAAATGAAAGGGAAGGAGAGGGAAGGGAGGGAGTCAGGGGAGGCTGCACAATGCGGGGGGTAGGAAAAAGTTTTTGAAAAAAAAAATCAAAAAAGAATTTGAACAAAAAAAATTTCCAAAAAAATCTAAAATTCAAAAAAAAAAACGACACTCCCCTCTTGTGCTACCACAGCAGTGCGAGATCGGTCAAAAATATTTTCGGCAATCAAAAAACCCTTCCCACTCCTCCCTACCCTCTCTCCCTTACCCCTTCCCTTTCCTCCCTTCCCTCTCCCTTCCCTTCCCTCCCCTCTCCCTTCCCTTTCCTTCCCTTCCCTCCCTCCCTTCCCTCGCCCTTCTCTTCCCTTCACTTTCCTTTCCCTCTCCCTCTCCCTTACCCTAAACCCCTTCCCTCCCTCTCTCCCCTAATGTTCCCTTCCCATCTTTCTCTCTCCTTTTTCTTCCCTTCCCTCCCCTCTTGCTCGTCTCCTCCTCAACACCCCTGAGACCCGCCCCTCGCCACCCCTACTCCCCATCCTCCTCCTAAACCCTAAATTAAGTAATGGATTTTATTTCTTGTAACGAGTAAAAGGTGTTTGCTAACGCCGTCAAAGGTTTTGAGATTTGATGAGCTAAAGTTTATGTACAAAAGTTTGTCATCCTTCCATTAAATTCTTATGTCGTGCGTATGTGTCATTAAATGCTTATGTCATTCTTGCATTGAAATGCTTATGTCTGACTTGCCAACGAGTCCATGTGAGGCTTTGAGAAAGTAAAAATGAAAAAAGTGGAGGTTTTTATACGAAGGGTTTCTTTAAAGCTAAATCATAGCCTCTCAAAATATGGACATGGTCAAGCCAATTTGAGTCTTAGCCGATCTCTTTTATGTAAATGTTTGGGTATATGGATTACACTTCCTTCCGAGCAGCCGTTACACTTTTTTTTTTGGCAATCATGGGAATTGGAAATATCAAATCTTGTATGGCTAGCATTTAGCCTAGCCTTTCCCTAGTGGTTCCACATGGGCACTAGTGATCCATCCTTAATAGGATAGATACTCACACAGAGTGCATAGACCAATTAGAAATCCATCTTGCATGCATGCGTGAAAGATACATGCAAATCCAAGACAACACAATGAATTAGATGAGATCTATTGGATCAATCTTTCTACAAGTTGCTCAAAAAGGCCAGTCGTCAACATATAAATAGTGAGTGGAGAAAACAGACTCACTAATAGTGGGTATTCGAAACTTCATACAAACTAAGAACTAATTTAACCTCGCAGACAACATATGTGAATCATAGATAGCAATCAAGCCTGCTTCAAACAAATTCAAGAAGTGATTCTTATTTGTAAAGGTCCATGGCAAGGTGAGATACGACTCACAGAAGCTACCCAAGGTCATTGTTGGAGGGTTGCAAGCCACACTGGTAATAACATTGTCATTTGACGGGTAGGATGGGTTTACCTCATGTGAGGTTCATGGAGATAACTATCAAAGACACCATGAGCGAGAAAAAACCAGAGGGGGAAAGGGTATGAACTCTCAATTAGAATAACGACCTAATAGTCGCTGAGTGGTTTACTTCCAAGGTAAGAGCAGTGGTAAGGTTGAGGGACACCTTGTGTGGAGATCATTGTGGAAGGTTCAAAAGTGGGTTGTCTAAAGCACTACGAGGTGGAGAGAGTTAATGATATACTCAAGGTGTTCCTAATTTGATGCTCGGTTCTATCTAGTCGGTTGTAGAAACTCAAAAATATTTGTTCTAACACCCATCTCTTTTGCATGAAAGTTATGCCTTTCTCTAGAGTTGTAGAAGCTTGTTGGTTTGCTATGTTTTTCTTTCGATTTCTCCCCTATGCATTAATCCCATGGAATTTCCACAATTGAGCGGGTATTTCAAGTTATACTATCCAAATTAGTATGCTTGATGTGTTATGGGTTAGGGCGGGTCCGAATTAGTGAGGTTTCTACCTATGATGAAGGAGATAAGAAACAATGCGAGGATGTAAGAAAGAGTATTGGTTTTGCATTTTTTGGAAATTCTAGTTGGTGATTAACTTCTTTTTTAAAACTTTGTCTAGACTTTGCAATGGATTCTACATAGTGACAAAATTCTGGTAGTCCAAAATTAGTACTCAAAGATTAACTTGACAAAACATAAATCATGGGTGTCTTATGGGCTTTATTGAGTAATCTAGATAGCATTTTCATATCATGTCTTTAATAAAAATATATTTACGGAAGGGTATTTTAAAATACATTTTGACAAAAAGTTATATACTTATATAGAAAAAGGGTGTCTTTTAACCATACAATATCTAGGGAGAATGGATTTATAAAATATCGCTTCAATGCAAGTGGTACATAGGGTTTACAGATAGTGACTTTGTGACAAGTTCCTATTGGTTGAAGACATGAACAGACTAATTAAAAGGTGAATTGACCTTTGTCGTAAATGGAAGATGCTTCTTGGGGTTATTGGATTCCTAATATGTCCTTCACAATGAAGGATTAATGTTTTCGTATCGATTCTTTCTTTTAGAAATTTATGTTCATGTACTCACTCTAGAGTTCACTTGAGCTCACCATATGGTTTGCAATATGTAAATTGAGTTGTAGTTGGGCTAGGGAATGTCCCCTATATTATATTGGCACTCTTGCTAATTCGATCTATTCCCTAATTCAACTCTAAACCTTTTTGGCACTCTTTTTTTGAGCTTGCAAGAGTTTTGAATGGGTTCGAGATTGGATAATGAATGTGAAAGAGGTTTGAACGGGAATCCATAAGGCAATCCATCAGGTAATATGAGAGAGAGAGAGAGAGAGAGAGAGAGAGAGAGAGAGAGAGAGGATAATGAATGTGAAAAAGGTTTGAACGGGAATCCATAAGGCAATCCGTCGGGGAGAGAGAGAGAGAGAGAGAGAGAGAGAAATCTGCCACTTGACATTTCACAATACTAATACGGAGAAAGTTGTACACACGCGTCCATGGACAAATGTAGCTTTTGGCTGCCAACACGAATCGCGATTTATTCCTGGGCGTGCTGATGATCGTTAGCCGCCGCTACCAGTGTACCTGACACATGCACATTCCAGGCGTCCGCATGACTCGTGAGTGTGCAAAGTTCAAACGAAGGTGCTCTGCTGTGCAAACAAAGGTGCTCGATCTGCTGTGCAGCAAGTGGGAGGCGGGAGCAGGAAGATGGCATCATGCCAAAGAACGTAACTGATAAAAAGCGACGATGTTCAAGCAGATTGCTTTACCCTTATTACCTTATTACATCTTGTTCAGGTTTTAAGGGCAGGCTGGACGCCATTGGCCGCCTGCGCACCTGTACACACGCAAGTGCCAGCGCAGTTAGTTTGATCGCTGCACTGGCAATTTGGCAAGGGAGCGCTGCAACCGTAGGCGTTGCAGGGGGCGGGGCAGGAGTATGCAGCAGCCGGTTTGAAGAAGAAGCTGGAGGGAGAAGCCACCAGCAGAACAAGCAGCAGCAGCGAGGGGAGCAGCATATTGCGAGGCATGGTCATGGCTGATGAGTGAGCGCTGGCACTGCGCAATATAGTCACGTTTTTATAGTTGCTCGGGAAGCCGCATAGCACAAACCGCAAGTGTGATCCACGCCCCGAAAAGAACCTACCCAATGGAAAAGCTTAACCGCAAGTGTGACACGCCTCGAAAAGAACAAGAACTTATTGCTAAAAGGCGACAAAATCAATGTGATAATAAGTCGAAAAGGATGGCCGATAAGTTTAAGAAACTGTGGATGGCTATACAGTAGCAGGGCCTCGTGCAAATCCTCCTCTGCCACACGTGTCATAGAGCCACGTCTTAGGCATGCATGGACCGTCATTTTTACCTCTCTAACCCCTGACTCCTCTGTCCCCTTGTCTATTGTGGTATTTTTGCTAAATCCGGCCCCCTAATAATTCAGAAATCAAACTGAAGGAGCGAACTACGTGAAACATAAAAGCAATGCATTTTATTTAGATGCAACACACACAATACCTGCATGGCACACATCCTAGGGGGCTTGTTGTGATCTTACAAAGCTTCTAAAACACTGTCCTGCAAAGGCCAAAACATCCTTCAAACACATGAAGTACAGAAATGAAAAAGCATCACCTAATCAAGCCAAATATATAGATGTCGTGGTAGATGCTTGAGTCGATGAGGAGCCATGATAGATGCCAGCTACATCTTCCCACTATAGGGCATAGTCGGGCACAAATATGATCACCCATAGTATGTTGCTACCAAGAGTAGCATACACTCGCTCTCATGCGAGAGATATCAAAGCCGATCACGAACCGTGTATAGAGAAGAAGACTCCTCGATCCACTCACAAAAGTCGACTTTGTAGAAACTTGTAGAAGAATACATGTGGTGAAGCCACTTGGCAATGTACACACTCAGGGGGTTCACCTAAAAAAATTAGTATACCACGTGCGTTCAAAAGGAGAGGTATTTTAATTCAACTTTTGAAAAAAATTCATTATCACAATGACGTGTGCAACTTAGTAATCTCATTGACACACAAATATCGCAATGCCATGTGCAACTTTGAAACCTATTGGATGCAAGTAGACAAGTATTGAGTGGGAAAAGTAAATTGAGGCGATGATGAGATTAAAATGTTGGTTACTTTCGATCGCTTGGCCTGATGCAGAATGGAAGTCTTGAGGTTACAATATTGAACTTAGGGGAATATAACCGGCCCTAGCATTATCACAATTGATTCCGTGTGCAACTTGGTAGCCTCATTGATAAACAAATATTAGAATGCCGTGGAAGTCTTCAGGTTACTTTTGATCACTTCTTGGCCCGATGCTGAATGTAAGTCTTGAGGTTAGAATATTGAAAGGAAAATATAACCGGTCCTAGCATTATCACAATTCCGTGTGCAACTTAGTAGCCTAATTGACAAACAAATATCACAATGCCGTGTGCAACTTTGAAACCTTTGGACACAACTAGACGAGTAGTGTCAGGTCTTGAGGTGACAAGGAGAGGAAAATGTACAAAAATGTGTTTGTATATTGCGCACCTGCAGCCTAATCCAAACGCTGTTTTTGACGAAGAGCCCCACGTGTAGTGAGCGTTGTAATGTGACATGTCCAGCGAGGAATGCATGGGGGCGGATGACGTAAAGAATAATAATAAAGCTCTTGCTCGCCAATAATAAAAGGAGCCCCGCTTCATTCAAGCTCCAACACAACACTCTTGAGACTTGAAGACACTCTTCACTGTTCAGCCCACAACTTACATGCAAGCAAGCAAGCTGCTAGTAAGTAGCTACTATTATGGCAGCCGCATTGTCCACCAGACCCAGACCCACTGCACTGCAAGCGATATTGCTAATGGTGTGTGTAGTAGTATCGCCTGCCTTGATCCGGTACGCCAACGGACAGGAATGCGGACCTAATATAGGATCTTGCAGTGGCTCCAACTGCTGCAGCCAGTTTGGCTACTGCGGTACCAGCTGTACCTATTGCGGAGCCGGCTGCCAGTCCGGCTATGGGGTTTGCGGCGGGTGCAAATGTTTCCCAGGTGAGCTACATTGAGCTCCTGACTCCTTACATTAACGCGGCACGCCTTCAGGCTCTCATGCTGCAACTATATTAGATTATTAGTACACAATCTGATGCTAATTTGCCCTGTAATTGCAAATGGACAGCAAGCGCAATGGTACTAACGCGAGGTGGCATCACCAAGCCAATATCTGAGCTCGCCATCGGTGAGGAGGTAAGTATATATATCCAGCCTGCTTCACTAGTCCACACTTCCTACTGTATATTATGGAAATTAACGCCTCACTGCCTGAGTTTTCATCCGAAACTTAAACCGCAGGTGGCAGTTCGCAATGGCAACACAGGATCAGTGGAATATGACGCTGTGTACGCACATGGATACTCGGATCCCTACGCATTGTCGGAGTTTATTGTCCTCACACTTTCCAGTTTGCAAGATGAGAACGTGACCCAAACAATTGAGCTTACTGCTGGGCATTTCACTCTAGTTCAAGGTTTTCTTGCTTTTAGTGCTTACCCATCGTCGATCCTTTCCACAACTGAACAACCCATATATGCTTTCATCACATGTTTATACGTATATGCATGTACGTCACCATTGACAATCTTGTATGCAGGATTTGAAGACAGTAGACTTAAGTACAAATTAGCCCAGGATGTGAAGGTTGGAGATCGAATGCTCACTACCCGTGATGACGACCTTCAATTCTCTACTTTTGTTGTCTCTGGTACAAAGTTCAAACCACATATTTCAATCATCAGCTTGACCAATCCAATATTCAATTCGCATGTATATTTATCTCATTTCTCAAGACTGATGCTGCAGGTATCGGGAAGGAGGTGATGAAAGGTCTCTACAAGCCGTTTACGTTGAAAGGAACTATTGTAGTTAACAATGTGCTAGCATCGTGTCATAGTGAATGGTTCCTACACTCCACCCTCAAGCGCATTTTTGGTGCACACAATCTACCCTCTATTTATCAGGTTGACCACTTTGTTCAAGTTTTAGATTCCAATCATGTTCTCTTTTTGGAGCAAAGCATTCATTTTTAAAACTTACAGCTTTCATTTGTGACTACTCCTTGTTTAATGAACTTTAGATATTTCCATGATCAATAACTAATTTCCTTTAATATATAATTTTACAGGCAATGTTGACACCTATAAGAATGCTCTACAGCGGAATGGACAAGGATGCTTACAAAGGAGTTTATACTCAAATAAATTCCCATTCTAGCATTCCAAAATCTGGAAGTGTCTTTAATGGATATTTGAAGCTCAACATCCTCATGGGGCCTTTGTCACCAAAATCGTATGACATCCATACCACCTAATTAAGGAAGATGTAAACCGAGGTTTATTATCTTTATGAATGCATGTATGCAACAAGTCTTCAAGATGCACTAGTATGTGCCAGTTATGTAATTAAATAAGGACACTTGTTGCTCCAAGTTTGACCAATATAAAGGTTCCAAGTATGCTTCATCTCTATCTATATTAGAGATTGTAATATTCAAAGTGTGCAATTATTATTAGATAGAAGACTTTCTTAAGTACTTAATTATAATGGTCTCCAGTATTGTATATGGATGGCATGATTTCTTGTTATCTTGTATTTTAACTAAAGAGACTTATGCTCATACTATTTACTCATTCTAGTAGGATTTATGCCCTAGTTCAAGATTAATAACTCTTTATGTTTCCTTGAGATGACTCGCTCTCTACTAACACCATATACACATGATTACAAGCGCTTGCTAATCACATCAAACACTAATGAAGAAATGACATTGAAATAAAAAGGATGCCCTACTAATACATGGAGGTGAGGGGGAAATTTCAATAGATCTTCTAGTTTAAGAGAAATTTGTGAATAAGAAATGAAGTATGTGCTAGCGTCAAACTATCATCCATAAAAGGAGAACATTAAGTTCAGAATCCTTCATTATTGGCATAAATATTATGCCATTGCATGTATAGACTTAGTTACTCCATTACATATCTATGGAGTAATTAAGTATATACATGCAATGGCATAATTATGCCTTGACATACTATGATATTAAAGATCATGGTTCTTTGACCCTAAAAATTTACGAGGAAAGTATTAACATCAAAAGCTATCATTTTTTATCAATTAGGACTAGACCTGCAATGATGTGTAAATGGTCCTTGTGAGAACCATATTGAGCCTCTTAGGTGATATCTGAAGTATGGATTCTTTAAAAATGAATGAATAGTTTTTCAGGATTCAAGGCAAGTGTAAGCCTCATTTCTCTCCAGTTTAGTATATGGTAATAATTTCAAAATCAAGGAAAAGAATGTGCCAGACCAAGCTTGTTGAAGAACCTGCATGGAATAGAGTGGATGAATGCATACACAATTTCAATTTCCATACCAAAGTAAAACGAAAGTTCTCTCTAACTCCAAAGGGCTAGACACTACATTATCGACAATCTCTCTTTGTTAGTCTATGTGATATAACTATTGGGGGGACTCATGAGTTGCTCACAACAAGACAAAGCACCCATAGATGCGCGCACAGACGCGTTTCATGAACTAAATAAAAAACTTACGGGCGCGTCTATTTGCGCGTCTATTTGCGCGTCAGGAGACCCGCGTCTATTAGCGCGTCTATATATCAGACTTACGCGCGTATAGACGCGCTTATACACGCGTATATAGTCGCGCCTATAAACGCTTTGATAGACGCACGTATAAACGCATTTCGAACAGACAAACGCGCATATAAACGCGTTTTTAAACGAACTGATAGCCGCGCCCTTTTTTTTTAAAAAAAATTTTTACAGAATACTGTGTATGTTGTGTATGCTATATAGTTACAAGAATCCCATATCCACATTCTGTAATTCAATTCTTACAGCCAACAACATTTTTATTACAATTCCAAATAAAATATTACAACTCCAAAACGCAATAAAATTGAAAGCTCAAAAAGTGCTTGTATATACATATAGCACGAAGGTAAGCCACGTCATGTGGCTCCAAGTACAAAGAATAAAGAAGCTAAGCCATGTCATGTGGCTTCAAGTACAAAAAATAAGAGGAGTCTATATACAAGAGGCACGAAGCCAAGCCAATGGCTTTAAGTACAAAAAAGAATAGTAGCACTACTTCTACGACTAATCCTCGCTGCCTTCTGCGCTGCCTTCTGCACCTCCTTCCTCGTCTTCCTCGTCGTCTTGTGCAGGGGTGCCCTGTAAACAAGGGACAACATATATCAATGTATGAAAAATCAAATCTTTACTTATAATTTTGGCATTATTTAATTACTTTCAAATACCTGGGGGGCCTGTCCAGTAGCTCGGGTATACTGCTCCTCAGTAATCAACCCGTCATCATAGAAGTGCCTCCATGTATCTCCTCTGCGATGGTGGCGGTGGTAGGCTGTCTCCACTGGAGTAGGGTATCTGCCCACGATCTCAAGCTGCATGACCGCGATACACTTTGTGGAGGGATTAGTACAAAGAAACAACCAACCTCCTAATAAACTACATAAGCAATATAATTTGAGATCGATACTTACAAATTGGGCCTCCCATGAGTCAACACCCCCTGCTCCAAAATGCGCGCTCCCATACTCCTCCATCTGGATCCTCCGTGCCTCCACGTGCTGCAGACTGGGCTCCTCCCTCGCTGACTTCATTGCCTTCTTCCACTCACGCTTCTGAGCGGTGTGGGGCGGGCCCCTTGGAGGTTGACCTGCCTCAAGTCTGGCAAGCTCCGCTAGTGCCTGCCTCTTAAGGGAAGATCTTTTATTGCTAAGTATCATAACAATCTTTGACTTCCCCCATTTATCTATGAACTGGCGATTGGGGGGGTTAGGATACCTAGAGCGAACAGTAGCGAGGGTCTCATCAGCCAACCTCTTTGGGTGGTCTTAATAGTGGATAAAGGCGCAATCTCTGTAATTGTTAGCAATTACAGAGCGCATGAAGGCCATTATGTCCTTCCCCCGCGCATCCATCAAGATGCCTCCTGTCTGGGTGATGTCATAATAAATCGTACCATCACCCAGAGGCACATCTAAATCATCTGAATCATCCTCCTCCTCACCGCCACATGGCCCAAAGCAGCATCCGCCACCGCTCTCCTTGCTACTACGCTTGCTACCCTGTCGTGTCGAGCTCGTACGCTGGCCACTCGTAGCTGGGGACCGCGCGGGACTACGCTGACCACTCGTAGCTGGAGAACCGAGTCTCGACGGCTGGGGAGTACGTCGACGGCTCGCTGAGGCAGAAGGACCTCCTGAAGGCATGGGGGAAGGGGCATAAGACGGGATGGCAGAAGGGACATAAGACGGCATGGGGGAAGGGGCATAAGATGGTACGGGGGAAGGGGCATAAGACGGCTGTGCGGACTCCGCTGGGGTGATCTCAGGCGGTGTGGGGTGGCTCGGAGTCTGTACTGCCGACTCCTGGGGAGTGTTAAGGGTACCCGTCATGTACCCGTATAACTCCGCAGGACTAGGAGGGTGTCCTAAAAGATTATATAAATCCTTCCATATCGATTCCCGCGGATCAAGTGAGCTAGAAGCACTTTGGGAGCTGAGAAGAAAGGGGGAAAAAAAAAAAAGAGGCTCTGTCAGAGCGCGTCTACAGACCCGTCTGATCTGCGCGTCTATAAACGCGTCTAACAGAGCGTCTACCACTTCGTTTAAAACTCCGTTTAAAAGAGCGTCTAACAGTCCGTTCTAGAATCCGTCTAACAGTGCATTACACAGCGCGTCTAAAATCGCGTCTACAACCTCGTTTAAAACTCCGTTTAACATAGCGTCTGTTTAGGCGTCTATATTCGCGTCCGTGAGTGTCTGGCTCTGCTCAGACGTGCATATAGACGCGCCTGTAGACGCAAGTTTAGACGCGCCCTCAGACGCTTCTATACACGCGCTCCGACAGTCGAGAATACTCAAAAGTGGAAAAGGACGTTTCGCCCGACAAAAGAACGTGTCGCTCATACCTAGATGCTGCGTTTCGTGGATGCGAAAAAGTACAAAACTGGAAAAGGCAAGCAAGAACAACTTCAAAAGGACTTACCTGGAAAAAGGTATGGAAGGATCTTTCTTTTCCAAGCTTGTTTCTTCTCCTTGTTCGTACTCCTCCTCTTCTTTAGGCTTGGAAGCAAACTGTCTAGGTACGGCTCTTTTGTCTTGAGTGAAAGCTTGGAACTGTGTATGGGAGCTTCGAATCTATAGAAGTGCTAATAAAGAAGAAAGAAAGCCGCTCGCGAAGTTTAAGTAGTCAAAAGAAAAGCAAAGCGAGCGGCGCGCCGAAAAGCAGGTTTAAAAGTCGCGGGTATAGTCGCGGGTATAGTCACGTCTATTAGCGCGTCTATAGTGGCGTCTATAGGCGCGTTAAAATACACAGAGTAGACGGGCATTTAGACGCGCAATTAAACGCGACATTAAACGCGATGATAGACGCGGCGATAGACGCAACACAGAGTTTTTTAAGTTAAGCATTTGAAGAAGAGCAAATTTGGTGGGTTGTTTGTTTGTAGGATGTCTCCATCTTCAACAAGCAGCTCCAGTGAGGATGAATCCCTCCGTATCCACCATCGCGAGATGTGGTTGGAGCAAAAAATCAAATGTCTGTGTGATCGATGTCGAGGAAACATGTATCGTGCACGCAGGATTACGCTCAATCATATCTCAAAGTATGGAGAATGGGATGTGACCGTAAACAGGGTAAGGATTTGTAAGTTAAGGTTGATTGAGATACCTATGGATGTTCATATGTTTGAGTTATAATGATCCCGTTTTAATTTGATACAGGATGCAGTGCCACACCCGCACATGTTACCCTATGCCCGTCGTGAGGAGGCGAAGCGTCGGCGATATGAGGTGGGATCTTCAGGAGGGACCGTTATGGATGCATGGAGTGATGGTGATAGTAGCCCTCCACCATTACCTCATGAAGCCGTGGAGGAGGAGGTGTTTGATGATATGGTGCGGGATTTATATGTCCATCAAGGGAGGGATAATAGCATGGAGCAGGATGATCTTTTTACCGCAGCATCGACTCCACTGTTTGAGGGGTGCACATTCTCTGTTCTACGTGCCTCCCTTGAGTTACTAAACTTGCAAACCATCTATGGATGGAGCAATGCAAGTTTGAATGCATTACTCAAGTAAGCTTTAAAGTCGATTTTGCAAACATGGTGAATTGTGCGCGTGGGTCAATTACTCGAATGCTTTTCCTCATTTATGGTCTTCACGTGCAGGCTATTGTGTAAAATGCTTCCAAGGGAGAATAAATTACCGACCTCAAGAGATATGGCAAGGCAACATGTGACCTCTCTTGGAGGATTAGATTACAAGCGCATCCATGCATGTGTCAACGATTGCGTTTTGTTTCGTGGACTACATAAGGATGCAAGAGAGTGTCCTACTTGTGGAGAGGCAAGATATAGAGCAGATCTCAAAACCTTGGACGTGCCTCGTAAGGTATTGCGACATTTTCCCATAATCCCTCGCATCCAACATATGTTCAAGTGCAAATCTATTGCAGAGCTCATGTCATGGCATTCCTCCCATCGATCAACCGATGGCAAGTGGAGAACTCCCGCGGACACTCTTGCGTGGAAGCATATTGAAGACACATGGCCAAGCTTCAAGGAAGAACCTAGGAGCTTGAGACTTGGATTGGGTATGGACGGTGTGAACCCATTTGGTCTCAAAAGCACGTCTTACAGTGTATGGCCAGTGGTATTGGTGAATTACAATCTTCCACCCTCTATGGCTATTAAGAAAGGACATGTCATGCTGTCCCTTCTAATTCCAGGGAAACATAAAGTCAAAAACCCTGATGTCTATTTGGAGCCTTTGATTGATGAGCTAGAGATACTTTGGAGAGGTATCGAGGTGCATGATGTGAGCAGGCCTCCCTCGTCACGAGACTTCAACTGCAAAACAGTCTTGATGTGGACGATGCATGACTTCCCAGGCTATGGCGAGTGTTCAGGTAAGCATTGCATTTTTTAATTATGAATAGGCAAGGACGTGGCACCCTAAACCCACCTTCCACTCTTAATTGCATCTATTGTTTCAGGTCTCACTACATCGGGTTACCATGCATGTCCTGTTTGTGGTCCTTCGCTAGTTGCCTCACGGGCAGACGCATTAAATAAGGTCATCTATGAGAATCATCATCGATTTCTCCCACCTGATCATCCTAGATATGTTGCCCCTTGGAATGAAGTCCTCCCACAATCACTCACCGCGGGAGATTGGATGTGAATTTGGGACGGGTCCACGACTCCTCCACCACTTGGCATGAGCCGGTAAGGATTTGTAACTATTGGCTGGAAGTAAAGATTGGCTATATTGGTTGAAAGTGAGGATTGCACGCTAACACTTTATTTTGTTTAGATACTCCATCTTTTATCGTTTACCATATTGGTCCCACGTCAAGATCAATCACCTGCTCGATCCCATGCATATCTTCAAGAATGTGGCATCTACCATTTGGGAGCATTTGAATGGGACACGAGATTCGGCAGGCATAAGGGAGGATCTATGTACCACAGGGAGGATGCGTGAAGCTTGGCCTCAAGAGAGACCAAATGGGCGTGTTTTTTTACCTCGTGCACCGTGGATGTTATCAAAGCTAGAGATGGCGGCGGTGAAGCGCGCTATTACTACAATTCGTACTCCCACTAGATGCATGAGGTGTTTGAAGGGAGCCTTTACAAAGAGCAAGAAAAGAGGTGTAGAGCAATTATATGGCTTGAAATCTCATGATTGGCACAAGATGCTCCAAGTAAGTATTTTATATGCATAATATCTTTTTCCTTTCAAATTTGTGAGTGAATAGCTATAAGCACTTAATCAACCACCTCCTCGCGGGTTCAGTTCATACTACCTACTAGCATTTCACGTAGTGCATCAAAGGACGTGAAAGATTGTATTTACAAGATGGGCGAGCTTGTGAGGTATGTGAGCTCAAAGGAAATAGATCCCACCACGCTTGAGAATGCTCGAGTTATGTCGGTGGAGGCGGTTTGTTTAGTGGAGGAGACATTTCCACGTTCTATTCTCACAAGCCAACTACATCTCATAGTACATTTGGTGGATGAGATTGCTATATGCGGTACTATACATGCACGATGGTTGTTCTTCCTCGAGCGCTTCATGAAGACCTTGAAGGGCTTCGTGAGACAAAATGCAAGACCCGAAGGTAGCATGGCCGAGGGTTGGTTGGTACAAGAGTCACTTGTATATATTTCTGAGTTTCTTGTTGATGTGGATAGCTCTCTCCCACGACTATGGAGAGATGATGAAGACCTAAGGATGACCTCTATTGTGCCTCAAGGAAAAGGACGCAACAAAGTAATAGACACGGAGTTGCGTAATAGTATCAACCTCTTTTGCGTGCTTAATAGTGATGTGATGAAAAGATGGGTGACAAGATACGAGGATGCAAAGGCAAGAAGACAAGAAGAAAGGGCCCTCTTTCGTACACACCACGGATCTCGTGTGCCATACCCTCAGCGTCTAAGAGCACTTCCAAAGGATATTCATGTGGATTGGCTACTTGATGAAATGGAGAAAGCAGAGAAAGACGAGGGGATGCATATCACAATGGAAGAATGGGAGTATGCTAGGGGATGCATGAGCAAGGTCGGTATATAGAATGTTATGTATAAGTTAGGAGCTTTTTATAATTTAGATTGCTTATTTAATTGATTTTTTCTTGGTGTAGTGCACTATGTTCAATGCTATATGGTGTGAGGGCAAGCATTTTCGAACACAACGGATTGATGATAAGAGAAACACACAAGATTGCGGCGTCATTGCTAGCTTTGAGGGAGCCAATGGAGTCATGGATGATTATTGTGGCATAATCCAAGATATCATTATGCTTGACTTTCGACACTTCTTTGTGTATGTTTTCAATGTAAAGTGGTTTAAGGACGTGGTGGAAAGAGGCCCTAATGCAACAATCAAATGCCATGCAAGTGGCTTTGTAACTATTGACTCCACAAAGTTTTGGCAAAGTAGGAAGGACACACTAATACTACCGCAACAATGTGAACAGGTACTGTGCACACACATAAAAATACTCGCTTTTAAATATTTGATGCAAGAAAAGTAACATGATTGTATTTGTGTTTGAATTAGGTTGTCTATCAACCAATGGTGGATAATAATAGGTGGTGGCATGTCATACCTATTATGCCACGTTCCAAAGTGATGTATAGTACATTTACTAATATGGAGCATATGGAGGATGATCATGGCCATGGACGTGATGATGACCGTGATACAAGAGAGGAGGATGATCATGAGATAGGAGATATAGATATTGAGGCCGGCATTACTCGTGAGGACGAGCCTACCATTGGAGATCTTGATTTCGATGAGCACATGAGTGGCACAAGTAGTAGTGGGTTGAATGTATTTGTAGATCTAAACACTTGTTTGGATTTTGAAGTAGATAGTTTGGCAAGGGTTGATCTCATTGAGGATGAGATTGAACCGTAGCCCCACAATTGATATTAGCAATCAATTAGCAAAACTATTTTACATATTGTCTCATTCTCCTCATTTCCCTTAATTCTTGTATATGTGGGCTTGCAAAAAATTATGTGCTTTGGTAATCATGGGCAATGTTTGGAAAGCAATGATGTACACCAAAATCTCACTTTCTGTATTCTCTGGAGCGCGTCTATTTACGCGTCTAAATGCGCGTCTGATTCTCAGTGTAAACGCGTAAATAAACGCGCTAATACCCGCGTAGATAAATGCGCTAATAAATGGGATGGTAGACGGGCCCATATTTTCTTTGGTCTAACGCACAAATAAACGCGGGTATTGACGCGCAAAGAGACGAGCATTTAGCCGCGCTAATAGACGCGCCCGTAATTTCTCTACTAGAACGATGCCGAGACGATGCCTATAGACGCGCCCGCTATTTTGCGCGTCTACCAAGCGCGTCTATAGTTGCTTTGTGTTGTTGTGGCTACGGCATTCCACTGGCCGAGTTAGGCAACTGAGAGTTGCTTGAAGTTGAGATTGAACGTAATCTACATCATAAGTTAAGAACTCTCAATAAGATCACTAATTTGAAAGTTCTTATGCTAAGAAAGCAGACATGTCATGCCCCCCTAGAAACACTTAGGACATGCATGGCCCTTGGTAAGGATTTCGATTGACATTAACTATGTCCAATTGTCTACCTAATTTTAGCATGGTAAATTCATTTTTGTTTACAAATTTTTATCTTCTTGATGTGTATTGCAAGTGGGATAGATTTATGGATCAGTGACATAGGACATTCTTACTGGATTCATAATGTAAGTTTGCAGTTTTTAGTTCAATGAAGATACTCTTAAGTCAGTATTATCCTATCTCGTATGGCTATGGAGTCCCTTGGAGCAATTCACGTACATCAACATGATAGTTTACCCATTGTGAGCCCGCTTATGTGTAGTCGTTGTGCGGGCTACTAGTATTGCTACACAATGCAATGCTAAGATTACAAAGTGCTAACAATGTAGATGTTGATACCATTGTTTGTAGAAACATTATACTGGAAGAAATGTAAGACAATAGGCTGCAAAGTTGAGTTCATTGATTCACACACCAAAAGAACAAAAAAACATTCTGATGAAATAGCCGCATCGTCCAGATAATTGTCATGCACAGATACAACCGTATAACTTCTGGATTGCGTTTCTTACCATCCCTGCATAGAATTGACTATTGATATCCCTTATCAATAATAGACAACAATATTAAGGCCCTTAACACATGGCACTCATGGTGGACTGTGCGAACCACACATGCAACGCTATCCCCTGAGTCATAGTTAGATGCCTTATACAACAGTTACACCTTTGGCTTTAAAACACAACCCTAACACTTTTCATCAAATCGAGAAGGATCCTGTCATCTCCCTCACTTACTGCTCAAGGAGCCTCTGGCAAGCTTGATTTAATACACCTAGCTACTATTGAAAAGTAGTAGGACATGAAGGACTTGGATGATCCAGATCCAGCCGATGACTTGGACCAGCACGTTCTTCCTCTTGTCTCTTCTGCAATTGCTCAGTAACATCTCGAACGCTGCCTAGCACCCGCACTGCTTCAACATAATCCAGCTAAAACCGAGCCTCAAGATGATCAATCCAGAGAGCTCTTGCTACTCCTAGTGGCACAGGAGTTTGAACAACAGCTCCCCTTGGATGAATACGCCCTAGTGGCGCTACTGGTATAGTACCTTCCGCTTGTGCAATATCCAACAACCCTTGCAATGGATGAGAAGCATTATAATCAATAGGCCAGAAATCACGAGGCAACTGCTCCATGATGGCCTCCTGCCAACCAAGTCACCATCGAATTCGCTCCTCCAGTAAAGGATCCCGCCGAATACGCATAGGGAAAAGAGGAGGAATAGGTACCAAACGAGGAAAAGGAGTATGGAAAGGATAATGTTTTTCCAAAAATTGATCAGCCACTTCCCAGTACGGAGGAGTAGGAGGAAGAGTTAGAGAAAAAGAATGAGCACATAACTCAATTGAGACATCTTTCCTATTAATGACATACCAATGGTGCCCACATGGCAGCACTAGGGAAAGAAATGGAGAAATTCATGCTGCAGAGAGCAGCACGATAGATTACTTTCCAATGCCAAGGACATATGAAGCTTCAGCTTTGGCAACTTGCAAGAGAAATAGGAAACTTAAAGGCCAAGATATGAAGCATCAGCTTGCAAGAGAAAGAAGAATTGTAAATGCCAATGACTACTGCTGTGAACTGAACGATAAACACCAAATGTTTGCAATAAGATATATATTGGAAGATAGATAGAAAGTAGCGTAGTATGCGATTGAGTTCGGTAGAAGAGCAAGAGCAAGCTATCCTATTCCTTACAGGTATTATGTATATCATTTTGTTCAATGTATAGTTGCCATGAATTGCAAATTTTTGTCACATTTCACCCATTGCATTTGTGTTATTTCATCATTCATTACAAGATCTAGGAGAGGCATCATGGAGCACTTGATCACTAGAAGCCTCGATTTTCCCTGACATAAATGATATGAACCTTGAGAATAGATCATCTCTCACGTGTTTAACCAACAAACAAATTAAACATAAGAGACCTACAAAGGGTCTCTCCCTCCAGCTCACAACAATGACAAGCTCAGCGTTCTTTAAATCGTGGCTATGAACAAACAGATCTCTACTTTATATATTTCGTGGCTTGGAGTTGGAAAGCAACAATTTGCCGAAATAACATCAAAGTATCATATTGACCATGATTTTTTTGATAAAGTAGCATTAATTCATGTGATATTTGAGCATAAGAATTGTGTCCATTGACAAGACAATTGGAGAGTGCCATCAACAGGAACTGCACTGTGTTGAGAGCACTATCCATAGATGTTGTCAAAGAAATACCTTGTGATAGAGGTGTATATTATCAATTGGAAGGTTTGGAAGATCTATATGCTACAGTGAAGGAGATTAACCACGTCCTGAAATGCCTCCGGATGGAGAACTCATGTCATCGTACAATGGAATGTTTGTTTGCATTACCAGATAAGTCTAATTATAATGATTTGTCCCTATGAGAGTTGAAGAGTTCGCATTATCTTACACCTTTCATGGTTTTGATGATAGTAAGGTACTCAGAAAAGGACGGTAATGAAGCTAAACAATGCATATGATCGATTGACACTTTTGACTGGCTCCACGAGTTGCTTACCTTAGAGCTTTTAATAGCCGATCTTCCTCTTCGATGTCTGTGAGGGGATTATAGTGGCATAGATCTTCGATGTCTATGATGGGATTAACTATACGAAGTCTATATGTAGTGTTTTTAAAAAAATAAAATACAAATATTCCATGATTCTAATGCAACCACAACAACACAATGCCTCTGTAGCTGCATTTAATAGATGCAAAAAATGAGGGCCCATCTATAAGCGCGATAAGTGTAGTATGCTTACGAGTGCGTCTATTGTCGCCTGTAGATTGCACGTTTATTAGCCCGGTAAATTTGAGTGTTTATGAATGTGGCTACAGTGGTTTTTAAACGCGCCTATAAACACGATTATACATGGAGAGCAGGGTCCATTTTTCAAACTTGAGACATATAGGCTTGACAAGCAATGGCCACACTACCTAATCTTATGAAAATATCAATGCTGCATATGATTTTGCCTAATGCTCATATATACAAATTAAGTGAGTTTATGAAAATGAGACAACATATAAAATAGTGTTTCACTACTGCAAAACTAGGTAGAAATGGCAGCCCAAAAGTGACATTTCTACATTATTAAATGGCACTTTCTTGCCGCCATTTCCACATGTGCCATTTTTTGGAAATGGCAATCAAAAGTGCCATATATTTTTGCCAATACTGTGTCCATAATGGCAACCAAAAGTGCCATATATTTTGCCATTTTTACGTATGAAATGGCAACTAAAAGTGCCATATAGTTTTGCCATTTCCACATACAAAATGGCAACCAAGAGTGCCATATATTTTTGCCATTTTTGTCTAAAATGGCAACTGAAAGTGCCATATATTTTGCCATTTTTACGTATTAAGTGGCAACTAAAAGTGCCATATAGTTTTGCCATTTCCACATGCAAAATGGCAACCAAAAGTGCCATATATTTTTACCATTTTATGTCTTAAATGGCAACCAAAAGTACCATATATTTTTCCATTTTTATGTATGAAATGGCAACCAAAAGTGCCATATAGTATTGCCATTTCCACATGCAAAATGACAACCAAAAGTGCCATATATTTTGCCATTTTTACGTATGAAATGGCAACTAAAAGTGCCATATAGTTTTGTCATTTCCATAATGGAAATGGCAACCAAATGTACCATATATTTTTACCATTTTTAATGCATGAAATGGCACTGCATTTGAGATCAATTGTGACGAAATGGCAAAAGGTGACATAAAAGTTATGTTTGAAATGACAAAAGGTGACATAAAAATTGTCACTTATTATATTCAAAATAGCAAAACATGACTTAAAATTTGCAAGATTTCATGTTAAAAATGGAAATAAAGTGACATACAAAATGCTGGTTATTATGTTACAAATGGCAAGAAATGAAATCACAATTGCCATTTCTTATTTTATAAGCAATAGCATTCAGAATGGGCCAAAAAAAAAAAACTTCTACTAGCTTTTAAAATGGGCCAAAAAGTTACATGACATTGGAATCTTAAATTACTAAAATTTTACATTTGATACTTGGTATCCATGAATGAAATTTATTATCTAAGTGTGAAAAATTAATCAAAAGTCTTAAGTGCATCAGTACTCATAGTACACAGTGTGAAGAACTCATCTAAAATTCTAAGGAATAACTTTTACCTTTTATAACACACATTTTAGTTGATAACAAATATTATTCGATAGTTGATTGAGAAATAAATAAAATAATTTTTACATAACAAAATAATATATGAAATTATAAAAACATTACATGAAGAGTTTTCCAAGAGCCTACGGCTTGAAATTGATTTCTTTTGTTACCATTACTCACACTTGGTTTGAAAAAATGCGACTCATGGTTACAAGAAGTTAGTGACTAAGTGTTTGATGTTTGACTCTTGGAATATGTATAAATATCTATGAGTAGTAGACAAGACTATTTAGGAGCTTTTGACTATTATTTCCTATTAATGAATGGAACAGATACTTAATGCAACATGATACATAGACTTGGCATAATTCTACAAATCATTGTATTACTATTGAAAATGGAATGTTATATTGGAAATGAATTAAGAGAACTTATAGAATAAACCCAATGTCTGAATTGTAAGAAAACAATACAATGTCTGTGCTCAATAGATAACATGATCTCGTATGCAAGAGAGAAAAGAAGATAGTATGGAGAATCAAAAATTTGATTACTGTAAAACTGATAGAATAGATGGTGCTGCCTCCCAGTCATGCGCTGATGTGTGAGAAGCTTCGATGGCGTGCTGGAAACAATAGAGGACGGAGGCTAGATGCTAAGGAATCAGGGTCGCTATAGCTAGTGATGATGATGGGCTTCACGGGCTTGCTCTTATATAGCCACCAGTCGTAGTCGGTTAGACCCAATTGGGAGACCGTGATCCAGTCGGCCCAAAATAGCCGACTAGAGGTCGGTCCCGAAATAGGCCACCAACCACATGTTAGAACCGTGGCACAGAATAGAGCAACTCACCTACGGCTGCCGTTCGGCCCAGAGCCATCCAAGATCATCTGGGGCTCCAAACGGGCCTCGCAACCCGAGAGTGGGCTGCCTCGGGAAATGCTCCGTCTACCCTCAGTGCGGTCAGTCATGGGATGCCTTCTCGCACTTGCATGCAGCCTAGTTGGTAGTGTGCCAACTCTATCTAAAGCCGCCCAGCCATCAGGCCACACATGGCCCCCATCTGGTGTTCAAACCAAGACCTACCGGATAACCGAGCTACTCAAATGCCTTCTCCTCATATGGGGGGCTTACATGTAGAGTTAGCTGGTTCCCGCGTAGTTACACGAGAGTGGAACATTGATATCTAACACACCCCCTCAATGTCCACCCCTAAGTGAACTACTTTTTCGGCCCAATGCCAAGTCGATGAAGATGCCTCTCCAGCAAGTCTCTTCCAAGAGCCTTCGTGAAGATGTCCGTAGTATTCTCTGTAGTCGGACAGTACACCAAGTCGACCTCTCCATCCATGATGAGCTCGCGTACAAAGTGATATTGAATCTCAATGTGTTTTGTGCGAGCGTGGTACACAGGGTTCTTGGCAATTGCCATGCAACTCTGATTCTCATATGATAACTGCGTAGGCTTATTCTGCACTGCACCCATGTCCCCTAAAATCCTCCTCAACCACACTGCCTCACAAGAAGCAAAACATGCTGATTTGTACTCAGCCTCGGTAGAAGAAAGAGCAACTGTAGGTTGCTTCTTGCTGACCCATGACACAGCTCCAGATCCAAGTGAGAAACAGTAACCTGTCACTGATCTCCTGCTGTCCACATCTCCTGCCCACCAATCCGAGTCACAGAATCCGGTCAAGATGTTGCCCTTGGTATAGGTGATGCCCTAATCAAGTGTGCCTTTGATGTATTTCAGCACCCGCATCCCTGCCCTCTAATGGTTCTCCCAGGGCTTATTGAAAAACCTGCTTAGTACACCTGTCGCAAAACTGATGTCCGACCACGTGTTGAACAAGTAAATCAACCTGCCCACAAGCCTTCTGTACTTCACTTCATCCACCAGTGGTGATGAATCCTCATTTGAGAGCTTCACATCAACCTCCATAGGGGTGCCAACTGTCTTGCACTCAGTCATGCCAAATGCCTTCAGTATCTCTCCAGCATACTTCAGTTGTGAGATGATCTGTTTTAGCTCTTGCCAAACTTGGTGCCGATGACCTTGCATTTTGTTGGTCGATCCACAAGGTCCCAAGTGTTGCTCGCAAATAGAAACACTACCAAATCTTTTTACTAGAGCCCAAGCTCTGATACCTAAAACTGATACAATAGATGACGCTGCCTCCCATCCATGCGCTCTTGTGTGAGAAGCTTCGATGGCATGCTGAAAATAGTAGAGGCGGAGGCTGATGCTAAGGAATCAGGGTTGCTATAGCCAGTGATGATGATGGGCTTCATGGGCTTGCTCTTATATAGCCACCAGTCGTAGTCGGTTAGACCCAATTGGGAGACCGACCCAGTCGGCCCAAAATGATTGACTGGAGGTCGGTCCCGAAATAGGCCACCAACCACACAATAGAACCGTGATGCAGAATAGAGCAACTGACCTACGGATGCCGTTCGACCCAGAGCCATCCGAGATCATCTGAGGCTCCAAACAGGCCCCGCAACCCGAGAGTGAACTGCCCCAAAAAATGCTCCATCTACCCTCAGTGTGGTCAGTCATGGGATGCCTTCCCGCACTTGCATGTAGCCTAGTTGGCAGTGTGCCAACTTCATCTGAAGTTGTCCAGCCATCAGGCCACACATGACCCCCATCTATTGCACACTCAACCAACGCTACCATCCTCCACCCAAGAGATTTGGGAGCTTCAAGTACAAGATGCTATCCTCTACGCCCAACGTCACTTCGATTGGAACCGGCAGTGCCCAAAAAAGGTAATGTAGCAACAATAGCTCTGGTCACCTCAAGATCGCTTCCCCCACACACATTCAATACGCGAAGAAAGCCGCGCCCAATGCTCACGCCTCATCCACTGCCATGCATCACCAATAGTTCGAGCAACACTGCCCGCTTGGGCGACCGAGGCAACAAAGTCGCCTAGATCTAGAAGAATACAGTGCAAACCCCGAAGGCATTGAAGGCAGCACCACAAGAACCTGCCAATGATCCAGACACATTAGGCTAGCCTCAAGGTACAGAATATGCCCTGGTGCCACAAGCGGCCTGACTCAACACAAGCATCGCCACCACCAGTTGAGGAACTCCACAGGAACCAAATTTCACCTTATGAAGAGTTACACAAGAACCTCGCCTTAAGGATGGACACTTGAAGTTGGACCCTCCGACAATAACAAAGTCCGACACAACGATGCCTCTGGCATCCAAGGTAAGGAACAAGCTGGATGCATACATTGCACGAGAAGAAGGAAGGGCAAATACATCCAACATAAGAGAATCATGTAGAGCAGATAAAATATACCAATGAGCTACTCTATCATGAGAACGCCAATCAGTAGAGTCAGATCTCCATTGCTCAAAGAGAGGGCCTAAGTCATAAGAGCATGATTCGCACTTGCATCAACAAGTTGAGATGAACAAACGAGATCACCAAGAACAATATATGAAAGGTTATCACCTTCCAGTATCAATAACATCTTCACTTTCCAACTAGGAAAACCTTGTCCTTGAAATAGAGGAACAGATCGTAGGCCAAAAGGAAAGCCGTTGACGATTATATATGTTGCCGTCATACTTCGGGAGAATATGTTTGTCAGAGCTCACGCCAATGATCAAGAATAAAATGGTCGCTCTGAAAATATAGAACTCAAGATACACCAAAAAGAGGATAGAATGTGAGATGAGAGTATGCCATAAATAGTATACATGCGAAGAAAGCACTTTGAGCTTGTTGATCACAAAACCACGATATTTTTGAAGAAAAGCAGAGCTTATCGATCATGAAATGGAGATATTTTTGGCAAAAAGCACTATGATCGTGCCAATCACAAAAGCAATACATTTATCACGAAGCCACAAGATTCTTGGCGAAAAGCCGTATGAGTGTGCCAATCACGAAACCAAGAAAAAAGTAGTCAGAACAAAAACTCACGTAACTTTTCGCTCTGAAGTCTGATTAGGGCGTTTAAATGCTCAGAATGAAGATCACGATGAGAGCTACAGTTTGATCTACATTCCACTTTCCACCGATAACTTTCTCAAATTTGCACCAGAAGACCTCCAAAAGACCACATCAAGTTAGACGTGAAAATCGACAAGAGAAAATACACTATGAGATACTAAAAGCGCTATGTAATCAAATCAACAACTAATACTTCCTATCTTTCTTCATTATAGTGAGCATACAATAGCAAGAACTTTGTAGCTCTGATACCATGTTGAGAGAGAAGAAGAAGAGATAATAGACACACCAAATAGACTCCCAAACACTGATTCATATTGATCACTAGTTACACATATATAAGTGTGACCTAGTTCAAGTTAGAGAGCAAGCTATATATAGCTCTGACAGCTCAAAGTGTTCAAACTAGTTAGCGATTTAAACCTTGAGACAAAGTAGAATCTGTAGGCTAATTTAAATTGAGAAGAATCACCATCCAATCACATTAGCACAAAAAAAAATTATTCAATTTCTATATTAGGGGAAACAACAAAATCTAGTTGCTCCATAAACTTAATTAATGAGAATTGATCTCTTTATGTGGTTGTGCTCAATGTTGATCACAAAAATTCAGCAATACCTCGGTTTTTTCAATAAAGATTTCATTTCCTATCATGTGTGGTCAAAATCAAAGGCTTTTCTTGTGTAACCAGGACCTACCGGATAACCGAGCTACTCAAATGCCTTCTTCTCATATCGGAGGCTTACAAGTAGAGTTAGCTGGTTCCCGCATAGTTACACAAGAGTGGAGCATTGATATCTAATATGAATCTCATCATTTTCTTTAAATATACAAGCATCCTTAATGATTGCATCATCAACTCATACTGAAATTTAACATATATGGGACAGACAGATGCTTTAGTCCCAAATGACATGAGATGCTCCTTTTGAAAGGAAAACTCCATGCGCTCATTCTCAATCAAATACATCTCTAGCATATCTCCATCATCATCCATCAATTGTTCAATTTCATCTCTTACCTATAACAATAAGGTGAAGCACAATGCTAATGGGTCTGTGAGCAGGTACAAGGCAAGGTTGGTGGCCAAAGGATATGCAGAGACATATGGCATTGATTATGAGGAAAGTTTCAGCCCGGTTGCAAGGATGGCACTGTGAGAGTAGTAATTGCTGTGGCTATTGCAAAAGGATGGTCTTTGCATCAGATGGATGTGAATAATGCTTTCTTGCATGGTGATTTGAAGGAAGAGGTATATATGGTGAAGCTGATGCACATGCCACCAATTGTAGTCGGTTAAACCCAATTGGGAGACTGACCGAGTCTACCCAAAATGATCGACTGGAGGTCAGTCTTGAAATAGACCATGGACCACACGTTAGAATCGTGGCGCAAAATAGAGCAACTCGCCTACGGTCTCTGTTCCACCCAGAGCCATCCGGGATCATCTGGGGCTCCAAACGGGCCCCGCCACTCGAGAGTGGGCTGCCTCGATAAATGCTCCATCTACCCTCAATGCGGTCAGTCATGGGATGCCTTCTCGCACTTCCATGTAGCCTAGTTGGCAGTGTGCCAACTCTATCTGAAGCCGTCCAGCCATCAGGCCACACATGGCCCCCATCTGGCCTTCGTGAAGATGTCAGCAGCATTCTCTGTAGTCAGACAGTACACCAAGTCGACCTCTCCATCCATGATGAGCTCGCTTACAAAGTGATATTGAAGCTCAATGTGTTTTGTGCGAGCGTGGAACACAAGATTCTTTGCAATCGCCATGCAACTCTGATTGTCACATGATAACTGCGTAGGCTTGTTCTGCACTGCACCCATGTCCCCTAAAGTCCTCCTCAACCACACTACCTCACAAGAAGCAAAACATGTTGATTTATACTCAGCCTCGGTAGAAGAAAGAGCAAGTGTAGGTTGTTTCTTGCTGACCCATGACACAGCTCCAGATCCAAGTGAAACAGTAACCTGTCACTGATCTCCTACTGTCCATGTCTCCTGCCCAATCTGAGTCACAGAATTTGGTCAAGATGTTGCCCTTGGTATAGGTGATGCCATAATCAAATGTGCCTTTGATGTATTTCAGCACTCGCATCCCTGCCCTCCAATGGTTCTCCCGAGGCTTATTGGAAAACCTACTTAGTACACCAGTCGCAAAGCTGATATCCGACTGCGTGTTGCACAAGTAAATTAAACTGCCCACAAGCCTTCTGTACTTCGCTTCATCCACCAGTGGTGATGAATCCTCATTTGAGAGCTTCACGTCAACCTCCATAGGGGTGCCAACTGTCTTGCACTTAGCCATGCCAAATGCCTTCAGTATCTCTCCAGCATACTTCAGCTGTGAGATGAAGATCTGTTTTGGCTCTTGCCAAAATTCAATCCCCAAACAGAATTGCATCAGTCTGAGGTCTATCATTTCAAACTCTCTTCCTAGCAAATTCTTTGTCTGCGAGATCTTCTCTTCATGGTTCCCTGTTATGACAAGGTCATCCACATAAAGGACCACGATCATACACCTGCCTCCTTCTCTAAAGATATACAAATTTGCATCAGATGGGCTCCTCCTAAACCCATTTTGTAGAAAGTAGGCATCAATCCACTGGTACCACACTCGTGGGTCCTATTTCAGCCCGTAAAGTACCTTCTTCAGTTTACAGACTTTACCTTCTGAACCGGGGATCACAAAACCTGGTGGTTGTTCCACGTATACCTCCTCCTTGAGATCTCCATTCAGAAAGGAGGATTTTACATCCATCTGAAACATGGGCCAACTTCCCTGGGCTGCTAAAGCCAAAACACTGCGAATTGTGGTTAGTCGAGCTGTGGGAGCAAAAGTATCCTGATAATCAAAACCATGTACCTGTGCAAATCCTTTTGCCACGAGCCAAGCCTTGTACTTATCCAATGTGCTGTCGGACTTGTACTTGGTCTAGTACACCCACTTGGTGCCGATTACCTTGCGTTTTGGTGGTTGATCCACAAGGTCCCAAGCCATACTCCGACTGCATAGCCTCCATCCACCTATCATCACAGCCTTCGTGTAGCTACGATTTAGAATGTAAATTGTTGTGTTACATGCTTCAGCCCAGAAAGTCTTTGGCAAATCTTTCCCTTTCATCATACTCCTACCCATTTCACAGATGACGCGCATCTTACGCTCTGCTACTCCATTTTGCTGTGGTGTATGTGGCGGGGGTTTCTGCCCCTTGATCTCGTGACTTTTGCAGTAACTTTCGAAGTCACTTGATGTGAACTCACCACCTCTATCTAATCTCAACTTCTTCACCTTCCTCCCCGTTTCTTTCTCGACCATTACATGCCATTCTTTGAACTTACTAAAAGCCTCATCTTTAGTCTTTAGGAAGTATATCCATATCCTTCTACTATAGTCGTTGATCAGCATCATGAAGTAGTAGGAACCACCCAAAGCTTCCGTCTCCATGTTTCCGCAGAGGTCCATATGAACGAGCTCTAAAGGAGCCTTTGCCCTGCTTGCCTCTTTAGGAAAGGGCTCCCAATGCTGCTTGCCCATCATGCAAGCTTCACATACATCAGGTAGATCTATAATTTCTGGAAGGTTTGCAATCATTCCACTTTTATGCATCTCCTTTAAAGAACTAAGGTTTATATGACCAAACCTCTCATGCCACAGCTTAGTGTTGCTCACATCGGCTCGAGCACTGAAAGCTGAGAGTTTGTAAATGTTGTTGCGCTGTGTACCTTTACCAATGACCTTCCCTTGAAGATCCAAAATCTGTGCGCCATTCTTATCGAAGTGAACTTTGAGGTCCCGAACCGTGATTGCAGAAACGAACAACAAGTTCCTCTTGATATCTGACACATAAAGAACATCGGACAACTGTTTTACAACTCCATCTGACTTGAGAGCAATCGTACCTTTTCCTTTCGCTAGACATTTTGCATCATTTCCTTGAGAGGCTGAGAGAAAGGGAGAGTGATGCACAAGATTGCTCCTAGAAGAAGTATGTATTAGATATTTCCATAGAGACATATAGGCGAGACCATAGTCAAGAATAGGTGAGATATATATAGCTCCAACATTGTTCACATCAAATGTTCACCTCTGTCTTCCACAAAAAGGGAATGCGCAAGATGTCATGCTTGAGAAGGTCTAGAAGTTCTAGGTAGCACACTGTATTGCACCATTCTCTAATAGTTTCATGAATGATATGCTTATCTTGAACTATGATTGCGTACTTAAATTGTTAACCAAGGGAAAGATAATGAAAATACAATGAAGCATGATAATTGAACGCTCAGTTTGTTGTATATTCACCTCCTTTCTTGGCTAGATAAAAGTAGACTGAACATGTGCTTTTATTTTATTTTTTAAAATATAGTTAGTTGTGCAATAGAAGCATGTAGGCACCATGGATGATTTTTTCAAGTTACTTTCGTTAAGAAACTAAAATGTTATATTGGCTTTGAAAGTTTGTATGCCCTAATAAAAATAAACGTTTGAAACATTCGCCAAAATTTGAAACTTTTTTGCAAAAAATTTTAAAGTTTCGCCAGGATTTACATTTTTGCCTTCAAAATTCAAAATAAAAAATATAAAAAGGTACTACATTCTACCAAACTTAAAAAATGAGCTTGAAAACTTTCGCCAAGATTTTATATTAATATATAGGCATAGCTTCGATAAAAACATCCTTGGTAGGCACATCCTTTTTATCTATTAACCACAAACAAAGAGATGCTACATGGCATAATGAGGGACAAGTGCCACATTTTTGAAGTATAGAAAGTGATGATTCAACTTTTGAATAGACTTTTACCTTCTTGCAGGCGATTGCACTTCGTGGGAGAGTTTTAATCATTTAGTTTTCTTACTGAATAATTTAGCTCAATATATGTGGCAACCCACTATGGTTGGAAGGAGGCTGAAGAAACTATGTGTGATCTGAATAATTTAGCTCAATATATGTGGCAACCCACTATGGTTGGAAGGAGGCTGAAGAAACTATGTGTGATCTGAAAACATCAGAGATGTGAATTTATAATAGGGAAGCCTAGGGACTACTTCTTTTTTTGTAGATGTGTGACCTGTTTTTCTATGCTGTTAGATGCTAGATTATTCCTAGATCATGAGTTGCAAGGTAAGGGAAAGGTTACATAAACTTTTGGGTGCTTTCAAAGTACCACATCATGGTCCTTTCCGATTGTAGATCATGCTTGCACAAAAAATTGAGCATGCTATCAACGGAGATCGTGAGGTCAATGGGATTGTGCTTTTTTCCCATGATCAACAAGTCAACAATGAAGTAAGCATAGGAGTTTCGAGCATGGAAAGTTGTCCTCTTGCCCTGGGATCAAAACACTTATGAAGAAAATATTCTACTTCATCGAACAATGATTGTGGCAACGGAGGATCCTTGTAGCATCCAATCTAGAAGACAGGCTTGAAGAGGATGGCAAGGTTTGGATGAGCACTAGGACAATCTCATTTTCTATGGCCATTCCATCATGTATAGCTGTCTCCTTTTTCATAAATCCATCATATAGAGCTTTCTTTTACAAATGCTACCTGCCACCCTAAAGAAAGAGAAGGATGGGGATAGGGAAAGAGGGAAAGAGGAAAAGAGATAGAGAAATAGAGGGAAAGAGAGAGAAGGAAAGAGGGATAGGGAAAGAGATAGAGAAAGAGAGGGACATGGAAAGAGGGATAGAGAAAGAGAGGGATAGAGAAAGCCGATTGACAATCATTGCCCCTAAAGGGGACCCCTCAAGGGCAACATGCTTGTCAATATGGCCGAGAGAGGGAAGACACCAAAAGCACTTTCATATCCATAATCAATATGCAAAATGCACAAGTGTATAAACAACCATATTGCATAATCCAAAGAGAATTAATCCATACATGCATAAGTGCATAGGTGCATAGATTCATTACATATGATGCATAAAGGAATGCATTCCACATGATGCATATGGTGCATAATGCATTCCCTATGATGCATAGGTGCATAGATGCATTCCATAATGATGCATGCCTAGTGTAACAGCCAAATCCAAAAGCCATAACATCATCTGTATATATTGATATAAAAAGACTTCTTTTTCATTTAGAAGCTAGGGGTGGCAATTTCCAACCATCCGTGATTACATAGTCATCTCAAAATTGCATGAGGTCAAGTTATAGATTACAAGCCGGTATTTAGGGGACCTAAAGCCAGTAAATATTAATACGAAATGGGGCACCTCATGCAATTTTTAGGCCCCACTATACACATATTACAAGACCAACATCTCAAACACGAGGTCATGGTCCCACTCTCGAAGCACACTCCTCATGCATGCCATGGTAGTTTTCATGCACGGGAGAGTTGGGCTCCCCAGAAAAGTCCTGGACAAGCCTCATGCCCAAGCAGGAGAGGACCGCCAATGCAAGCAATTCTCCCACTACCCCTACAAATACACGTATTTCATGATCCATTGCCTGCACAATGCAAGGACATCGCATAAGCATATGCATTGGCTCCTTGCAACCAATGTAAAGCACAAGCTCCTTGCACCCAAGCTAAATCATGATTTGCAGAACATCATTTATGGCTGCACCTATGACCCTGGCTATTCTGCAGTTTAGCCAAGCTAATAGTTGAGCCTATAACCACGGTTCTGCAAAAAGGCACCTGACCAAAAGTGTCGGATCCTGACATTGCTTCAGAAATAGGACAAAAGGAGCAACATTTTCTAACTTTTTGGTCCGTTTATGAGCATACAAAAAGGACAATACAAAGCAAAGACCACAAGGCAAGAAGCAAGGACAAAGCAAGAAGACAAAGAGAAAAACTCACCCAGAGAGAGATATGGAAGCTTTGGGATGGGAGCTCTTCTTTGTTTGATGCAGGTGCTTGCAACCTCCTCTTGACACGTCCTTGCTGGACAAAAGGGTGTGAAGTGAGGTTGAGAGAGTTAGAAGACATGATATAGGAAGTGGGAAAAGACAGGTTTCTTCAAGGTTTTTAAATAGTTTTTGCATGTAAAAGCACGGCTATAGGTGCATCAGCTTGTGTTTTAGCCGTGTTGTTACTGTCATTTAGCCACGCTTATAAACACGAACACAGAGAAAAAAGAAATCATTCATTTTTTTGTGCCTCATGTGTTTGTGATTTGGAAATGTTTACAGGATGTCTTCATCCTCAACAAGGAACACAAGTGAGGAGTCATCTAGTGATGATGAATCCCTTTGTATCCATAATCTACAAGCATGGTTGAAACAAAAAAAGAGATGTCCTTGTGATCGATGCCAAAAGTGCATGTTTCGTTCACATAGAATTACAATCAATCACGTCGAAGAATATGTAAAATGGGATCGGGTCGTAAACCCAGTAAGTATTGAAGGAAGTTGGGAATCGTTTTCAATGTTGCATGTGTTATGTTTAAGTTCTTGATGCTCCTTTTTTTTTCACACATTATCGAATGCCACATGTGCAAATGTTGCCCTATGCTTTTCATGCGGAGGAAAATTGGTGGCGGGATGAGGTTGGATCTTCAAGGGGGACTATTATGGATGACTTTTGTGATGGTGATAGTATCCCTCCACCATTACCTCACGAGGCCATGGAGGAGGAGGTATTTGATGATATGGTTCATGATCTATTTCCCCATGATCCCAAAGGGAGTGATGATAATTTTGAGAAGGACCATCTTTTCAACGTAGCATTGACACCAGTATTTGAGGGGTGCACTTTCTCTATTCTCTGTGCCTCCCTTGAGTTACTAAACTTGCAAACAATTAATGGATGGAGAAATGCGAGTTTGAATGCATAACTCAAGTAAGCTTTCTTTCTCTCAAACATGTTGAATTATGCTCATATGGATGAAGATGAATACTTTTCTCAGTTATGGTCTTTATGTGTAGGTTTTTGTGTAACATGCTTCCAAAAGAGAATAGATCACCTATCTTGAGAGATATGGTGAGGTAGTATGTGACATCTCTTGGACGGTTGGATTACAAACGCATACATGCATGCGTCAATGATTGCGTGTTATTTCATGGAGCACATAAGGAGGTCGTGAGTGTCCTGTTTGTGGCAAACCAAGATATAGAGTGGATCTCAAAACTTTGTATGTGCCTTGTAAGGTTATGCGACATTTTTCCATAGTCCCTTCATCCAGCATATGTTCAAGTGCAAATCCATTGCCAAGCTCATGTCATAACATTCCTCCTATTGATCAACCAATGGCAAGTGGAGAATAGCCGTGGACACTCTAACCTGGAGGCATATTGATGACACATGGCCAAGATTCAAGGAAGAACCCATGAACTTGAGACTTGGATTGGGTATGGATGGTGTGAACCCATTTGGTCTCAAAAGCACCTCCTACAGTGTATGGCCAGTGGTATTGGTGAATTATAATCTCCCACCATCTATGGCGATTAAGAAGGGGCATCTAATGTTATCCCTTCTAATTCTAGGGGGACATAAAGTGAAAAGCAATAAAGATTACATGCTACCATAATCTTTTGTCTAGATACTTCATCTTCTATCAGCTAGCATATTGGCCCCAATCACTTGCTTGATCCAATGCATATCTTCAAGAATGTGGCGTCTATCATTTGAGATCACATGACTGGGATGCAAGATTCCATGGGCATAAGGGAGGATCTGTGGCATGTTGAGATATCAAGCTCAACCCCCACCGTATCTCCTGGGTGACTCTCATTTATGTCTCCACATTTTGTTGGTTGTACTTGTGTCATAGTTAAACAGCCACGTATGTTTGGATTGGGTTCACATATGAACCATGTATTATAGGGCTAGACATATAGGGAATATCACTCTCTCATTGTATTGTTGTTGTGTTCTATTTTCCAAGTAAGTGAAGACAGGCTTCAGCCTCCACATCTTGTGTCCTCTCTATCTTGTGAGTTGTGAGATTACTGCAAGTTAAGTCTCCTCCATCTCTCCCACATTCTTTACATTGTATCAGAGCTTGGTTTGTGGTGAGGAGCTTAGGCAGCAAGCAAAGGCAAGTGAAGGTTGCGATACCCTGGTAAGAGGATCAATGTCTTCTTTCTTTCGGACTTTTGGGGAGCATATTGGTGCAAGTACATAGTCATGGGTGCAAGGTGCACATCGTCTGATTGAGGCACCCTCCGTTGTGGAGCACGAGAGCATTACCTAGACAAAACCGAATGCATATCAGCAGTTTCTGTCGCAAAAACTTACATTCTGGGGCCATTTTGGGGTCCGTTTTGGCATTGAAAAGTTGCGGGAGGCACATAGCAAAAGTGGTAGTTTTTTATTGTGTATGTGTTATTTTCATCTGTGTGTGAATACGCAATAGAAAGGTTGTTGTGTGTCACCAGTACAAAGATTCCGAGAAATATAGGCCAGTTTTGGGTTGCTGTGTTTATGCATTTTCGCCACTTGAAGTGACTAGTGGTTGCTTGCCACTGCCCTTGTAAGGCGTGTTGTAGAAGTGTTGTTGTTTGCCCTTATGAGGGGTGAGCTATATTTTTTAGGTTACTGTTGCAAATTTTGACTTCCAAAATGTCTGATAATCTATCTACCATTGTCAGTGAGAAGCTTGATGAAGATAACTTCAAAGCATAGAAGTTCAGGATGACAAACTTCCTTATGGGAATTGGAGTATGGGAGTTCATCAATGGTGTTGAGCAGGAACCTGCATTGGCTCAAAATCCTGCTGCTACAGAATTGAAGGCATTCAAAGATTGGCATGAAAAGGCCACAAAAGTCATGTATTGGTTGTATGTCAATGTTTCAGACTCCATGATTGTGCACATACAGGATGTAGAGACACCTAAGGATGCATGGGATACTTTGGTGAAGCTGTATAGGACCAATACCACTACACGAAAGATGTAGTTGGTGCAATTGGAGCACCTGTTGATGATGATGACTTAGTGTCCATGACCTTGAATGGTGGTCTTGGAAAGGATTATGCACAAGTCCTGACATCTATTGGAGTCCGTGAAACTTTTCCTAATTTCCAGGAACTTATTGATCTCTTGTTGAGTGAAGAGCAAAGGAATGGTGGTTTATCCAAAGGGAGTTCCAAGCATCTGCTTTTTACTAAGATTCAGGTAGAGGCAAAGGTAGAGGAAGAGGCCATTTTAGTGGCCATTCAGGAAATCAGAACCAACAGCAACAACAATGAAAAAACCAGCCCTATGGAGGAGGACGTGGTAACTATAGAGGCAGGGGGAGCCAAAGAGGATGCAGTTCATGGCAAAGGAGCCAATAGGCAGATAGTAACATAGACTATTTCTATTGTGGGAAGCCTGGACACAAGGAGAAGTATTGCTATAAAAAGCAGAGTGATAAAAAATGGGAAGTTGCAGCAAAGCAACTATGCATCATCCAGCAGGGAGGCTGATGTCAGAAATGAGCGCCTGTTTGTGATGCATCATTGCTTAACTCCATGACAGGAGATGCAGCAGATTGTAGTAATGTTTGGTATGTTGATTCAGGTGCGTCTAACCACCTGACCAGTCATGGTGAGTGGTTTAGTGATGTCAGAAATTTGGACAAACCAGGTTATGTTGAAACAGGTGATGGTACTGCACATCCAATTATACAAGTTGTAAAGTGCCACCAGAAGGAAGTACTTGGAAGATGTACTTCATGTTCCAAATATCACCAAGAACTTGGTCTCTATTGGCCAAATGGTTGAGCAGGGTTTGCAGGTTAGATTTAACCCTGATGGATGCTTTGTTGAGCACTTGAAAGATCAGTACTGCTTGGTTGCAAAGGGCAATAGAAATGGCAGAATGTTTACCTTGGATGTTGATATGCCTGAGGTTGAAGGTGCTATGTCTATGCATGGAAGAGGTATCATTGCAGATATTGAGATATGGCACAAGTGCATTGGGCACCTAAATTTGTAGAGGCTGAAATTGTTGCAGGTTTGCCTAAATTCAAAGTAGATGGAATGTAGAAGGTGTGTGAAGCATGCCAAATGGGAAAAGAGGCCAGACATGCATTTCCACACAATGGTGAAGTAAGAAAAAGAGCTTTGGAAGTGATCCATTCAGATGTTTGTACAACGAAAGCTACTTCTCTTGATGGATTCCACTACTATGTGACCTTTATTGATGATCACACAAGGAAGTGTGGGTCTATTTCATGAAGCATAAAAGTGAAGTGTTCAACCACTTCAAAGCCTTTAAGTCTATGGTTGAAAAGGAGAAGGGAATGCACATAAAAATGCTAAGATCTGATGGAGGGGGAGAGTATTTCTAAGATGAATTCAATGATTTTCTGAGAGAGTAGGAAATTTTGATCTACCCCTCAGCAGAATGGGGTTGTCAAAAGGAAGAACATGCATATTGCAGAAGTAGCATGTGCGATGTTAAATCAAAAAAGGATGCCTAATTATTTTTGGGCTAAAGCAATCGCAGCTGTTGTTTATATTATGAACAAAACCCCCACTGCAGCTATCCATGGTATGATGCTTGAAGAAAAGTATATAGGTAGAAAACCATATATTTCTCATTTGAAAGTATTTGGTTGCATAGCTTATGTTCATGTTCCTGATGAGAGGAGAACTAAGCTGGTTCCAAAATTAGAAAAGCTAGAGGAAAGGAGAAGGTGGACCCTACTCTTGTATTTGATGTGTCTGTTGGGCACTCTCATATCGATGGAGAGTCAAGTGGCTCTAAAATGAGTCTAGATGAGGAACTTGGGATTCCTTCTATTGTTACTCCTGGTGCAAGGAAAAGGAGGCATGCTTTAAAGACTCCTAGAGGTGATGCAGGTGTACGTAGGTTCACACGCGTGAAGTATCTAGTTAACAGGCTGAAATATGATGGGTTCTCAGCCCATCACTATGCTTATATGGCCAAGGTGCTAGAAGAAACAAAGCCCAAATGTTTTGAGGATGCAGTTGGGCATAAAAATTGGGAGGCAACCATGGATGAAGAGAAGGCATCCTTGGATGCAAACCACACTTGTGATTTGATGCCTTCGCTTCATGATAAGAAGGCAACTGGTTGCAAGTGGGTTTACAAGATGAAGCACAATGCTGATGGGTCTGTGAGCATGTACAAGGCAAGGTTGGTGGCCAAAGGATATGCAGAGACATATGGCATTGATTATGAGAAAAGTTTCAGCCCAGTTTCAAGGATGGCAATTGTGAGAGTAGTAATTGCTATGGCTGCTGCAAAAGGATGGTCTTTGCATCAGATGGATGTGAAGAATGCTTTCTTGCATGGTCATTTGAAGAAAGAGGTATATATGGTGCAGCCACAAGATTATGAAGCTCATGCATACCCCAATTTTGTATGCACGTTGCGCAAAGCCTTGTCTGGCTTAAAGTAGGCGACCAGGGCATGGTCAGACATGATAAGTCAATAAATGCTTTATAATGATTTTTTGGAGTTTATCTCTAATTTTGGAGTTTTTTCCCAACTCGATTACCTCATCACATATTCATCCCCCTACACTCAAAAAGGGGTAATTTTGGAACACTGCATACGTGAACTTTGCACAAAAATCGCTCATAAACACAAACAAAACACAAAGGTTGTTAAAGACAACCTTCCTAGATATAGAAATACTATATGTGCATATTATATACTAAATTTGGTTCTCAGCCCATCACTATGCTTATATGGTCAAGGTGCTAGAAGAACCAGAGCCCAGATGTTTTGCAGGGTGATGATAGGTGGATGGAGACTATGCAGTTGGAGTATGGCTCCATAATGAAGACAATGAAGAATAACACTTGGGACCTTGTGGATTGACCACCAAAACGCAAGGTAATCGGCACCAAGTGGGTGTACAAGACCAAGTACAAGTCCGACGGCACGTTGGATAAGTATAAAGCTTGGCTCATAGCAAAAGGATTCGCACAGGTACATGGTTTTGATTATCAGGATACTTTTGCTCCCACAGCTCGACTAACCACAATTCGCAGTGTTTTGGCTTTAGCAGCGATCCACCTTTCTGAATGGAGATCTCAAGGAGGAGGTATACGTGGAACAACCATCAGGTTTTGTGATCCCCGGTTCAGAAGGTAAAGTCTGTAAACTGAAGAAGACACTTTACGGGTTGAAACAGGCCCCACAAGCATGGTACCAGTGAATTGATGCCTACTTTCTGCAAAACAGGTTCAGAAGGAGCCCATTTGATGCAAATTTATATATGTACAGAGAAGGAGGCAGGTGTATGATCGTGGTCCTTTATGTGGACGACCTTGTCATAACATGGAACCATGAAGAGAAGATCTCGCAGACAAAGCAGTTGCTAGGAAGAGAGTTTGAAATGACACTGATGCATTTTTGCTTGGGGATTGAAGTTTGGCAAGAGCCAAAACAGATCTTCATCTCACAGCTGAAGTATGCTGGAGAGATATTGAAGGCTTTTGGCATGACTAAGTGCAAGACTGTTGACACCCCTATGGACGTTGACGTGAAGCTCTCAAATGAGGATTCATCACCACTGGTGGATGAAGCGAAGTATAGAAGGCTTGTGGGCAGTTTGATTTACTTGTGCAACACGTGTCAATTTTGCGACTGGTGTACTAAGCAAGTTTTCCAATAAGCCCTGGGAGAACCATTAGAGGGCAGGGATGCGGGTGCTGAAATACATCAAAGGCACACTTGATTAGGGCATCATCTTGACCAGATTCTGTGACTCGGATTGGTGGGCAGGAGATGTGGACAGTAGGAGATCAGTGTCAGGTTACTGTTTCTCACTTGGATTTGGAGATGTGTCATGGGTCAGCAAGAAGCAACCTGCAGTTGCTCTTTCTTCTACCGAGGCTGAGTACAAATCAGCATGTTTTGCTTCTTGTGAGACAGTGTGGTTGAGGAGGACTTTAGGGGACATGGGTGCAATGCAGAATAAGCCTACGCAGTTATCATGTGAGAATCAATGTTGCATGGCAATTGCCAAGAACCCTATGTACCACGCTCGTACAAAACACATTGAGATTCAATATCACTTTGTACGCGAGCTCATCATGGATGGAGAGTTTGACTTGGTGTACTATCCGACTACAGAGAATGCTATGGACATCTTCACAAAGGCTCTTGGAAGAGACTTGCTAGAGAGGCATCTTCATCGACTTGGCATTGGGCCGAAAAAGTAGTTCACTTACGGGTGGACATTGAGGGGAGGTGTTAGATATCAATGCTCCACTCTCATGTAACTATGCGGGAACCAGCTAACTCTACTTGTAAGCCCCCCATATGAGGAGAAGGTATTTGAGTAGCTCGGTTATCCGGTAGGTCCTGGTTTGAACACTAGGTGGGGGCCATGCGTGGCTTGATGGCTAGACAGCTTCAGATAGAGTTGGCACACTGCCAACTAGGCTACATGCAAGTGCGGGAAGGCATCCCATGACTGACCGCACTGAGGGTAGATAGAGCATTTCTCAGGGTAGCCCACTCTCGGGTTGCGGGGCCCGTTTGGAGCCCCAGATGATCCTGGATGGCTCTGGGCCGAACGGCAACCGTAGGTGAGTTGCTCTATTCTGTACCACGGTTCTAACATGTGGTCGGTGGCCTATTTGGGGATTGACCTCCAGTCGGCCATTTTGGGCCACAGTCTCCCAATTGGGTCTAACCGACTACGACTGGTGGCTATATAAGAGCAAGCCCGTGAAGCCCATCATCATCACTAGCTACAGCAACCCTGATTCCTTAGCATCCAGCCTCCGCCCTCTTGTTTTCAGCATGCCATCGAAGCTTCTCACACAGGAGTGCACGGCTGAGAGGCAACGCCATCTATTATATCAGTTTTATAGTAATCACATTTTTGATTCTCCATACTATGTGCTTAAATTCTCTCTTGCATACAAGATCCTATTATCTATTGAGCACAGACATTGTATTGTTTTTTTGCATGGTATCAGAGCTTGGGCTCGAGTAAGAAGATTTGGTAGTATTTCTGTTTGCGAGCAGATTATGAGAGATGGCCCACCCCGCAAGACTGCGAATCCCACCGCTCAACGAAAGTGAAAAGTTGGATGGCACTAACTATCCACTCTAGAAGTTCAAGATGAAGACCATCCTGAGCGCATACGAGCTTTGGGATACTGTATTGGGGTGGACGTGAAGTCAGTTGCGAGATCGGATCCAGCCAATGCAGGATAACAGATAGTACCAACTGCAGATTAGATTTTCGCCTGGATAAGAAGAAATGCAGATGCGTTGTGTTCTATTGTTTGCAGTGTAAGTGATTGTGTCATGGCATTAATTCAACATGTCACCACAGCGGAGGAGCCATGGACGGTCTTGAAAAATCAGTATGAGACCACGAATCAGACGCGGATTCAAAATCTGGAGACTCAACTCGCGAACGAGAAACTCTCTGAGTCTGAAACGGCAGAGAAGTTCATCACTAGGGTGAAGAATCTGCGCGATCAGATGACTACGATTGGCATCACCATCACCAGCGAGAATCTAGCACAGAGGTGCATACAGATTCTCCCATCAAAGTACGATGGTCTTGTTACGGCACTGAATACGCAGAACAAAAATCTGCCCAGCTTTGAGGATTTCAGGCAAAGAAAGGTAAGGGTAAGGACTCTGGTAACCCATCTTCTTTTGATAATAAAAAGAGAAAGAAGAAGATTAAGTGCTTCTATTACAACAAGGTAGGGCACAAGCAGAATGAGTGCCGGAAGAAGATTGCAGATGAGAAGAACGAGGTAAAGAAAGAGTCCAGTAACAGCGCGCAGGCAGTACCGCGCAGGCAGTACCCGTAGAGCTATTCATAGCAATTGAGGAGATTTGCACGGAGGCAGTTCATGTACCTGCGTATGAACCTTGGATTATTGACAGTGGTGCATCGCGCCACATGACCAGTTGGAAGGATTGGTATACCTCTGGGGAATGACATCCTAGTAGCAGTCGGCAATGATGCAAAATATCCAGTAAAAGGAAAGGTATGATTACTCTCAAGTCATATGGAGTTGTAAAACAGTTGTCCGATGTTCTTTATGTGCCAGATATCAAGAGGAACTTGTCCAATCTGCAATCACGGATCGGGACCTCAAAGTTCACTTCGATAAGAATGGCGCACAGATTTTGGATCTTCAAGGGAAGGTCATTGGTAAAGGTACATGGCGCAATAACATCTACGAACTCTCTGCTTTCAGTGCTCGAGCCGATGTGGGAAACTATAAGCTGTGGCATGAGAGGTTTGGTCATCTAAACTTTAGTTCTTTAAAGGAGATGCATAAAAGTGGAATGATTGCAAACCTACTGAAATTACAGATCTGCCCGATGTATGTGAAGCTTGCATGATGGGCAAGCAGCATCGGTAGCCCTTTCCTAAAGAGGCCAGTAGGGCAAAGGCTCCTCTAGAGCTCGTTCACATGGACCTCTACAAAAAGATGGAGTCAGAAGCTTTGGGTGGTTCCTACTACTTCATGACGTTGATCGATGACTACAGTAGAAGGATATGGATATACTTCCTGAAGACTAAAGATGAGGCTTTTAGTAAGTTCAAAGAATGGCATGTAATGGTCGAGAAACAAACGGGGAGGAAGGTGAAGAAGTTGAGATTCAGACAGAGGTGGTGAGTTCACATCAAGTGAATTCGAAAGTTACTGCAAAAGTCACAGGATCAAGAGGCAGAAACCCCCGCCACATACATCACAGCAAAATGGAGTAGCAGAGTGCAAGATGCGCGTCATCTACGAAATGGGAAGTCCTGAGTATGATGAAAGGGAAAGATTTGCCAAAGACTTTCTGAGCTGAAGCATGTAACACGGTAGTTTACATTCTGAATCATAGCTACACGAAGACTGTGAACGGGATGACTCCACTGCAGGCCTTTTCTGGTAAGAAACCTTCAGCTGCACATTTCAGAGTTTTTGGATGTGACTGTTTTGTGCATGTCCCTGATGCTAACAGGACCAAATGGGAGAGCCGGAAGTGTATTTTCTTGGGCTACAGTGAAGAGGCAAAGGGTTACCGTCTCTATAATCATGTTACCAAGAAGGTAATAGTAAGTTGCGATGTGGTCTTCTCAGAAGAGCCGCATCAACTGGAGGAGGATGCTTCCTTCCCAGACAACCAGGACCAGGATATCCATCCAGTACAACCACCAACAGCAGACTGAACTTCCCCAACGGTGCTTGGGAGGATTCAAGATAAAGAAGAGGAAGAAGAGCCTGCAGAACCACAACGGCAACGGACATTCCCGAAGTGGGTAAAGCAGCTTTTGTACGGCAGAGAACCTCCAGCCATTGAGGAGGAACCATCCGAACATGGCCGGTCCAAGAGATTAGAGGAGCAAAGAAGGGCGCATGAACACTTGGTCAAGTACGCTTTGATGACAGAGGTGATTCGTGCTGATTGTGAGAGATGGCCCAGCTCGCAAGACTGCGAATCCCACCATTCGACGAAAGCGGAAAGTTGGACGATCAGGATGTCATTCCCTACCGGATGTAGAGAGGTATACCAATCCTTCCAATTGGTCATGTGGCGTGATGCACCACTGTCAATAACCCAAGGTTCATTCATAGATACATGAATGCCTCCTTGCAAATCTCCTCAATTACTACGAACAGCTCTACTGGTACTACCTGTGCGCTGTTGCTGGACTCTTTCTTTGCTCCGTTCTTCTCATCTGCAATCTTCTTTTGGCAATCATTCTGCTTGTGCCCTGCCTTGTTGCAATAGAAGCACTTGATCTTCTTCTTTCTCTTTTTATCATAAGAAGAAGATGGGTTACCAGAGTCCTTACCCTTACCTTTCTTTGATCCAGTCCAGAAAGCTGAATCTTCTCCAATCCTCGTCTTTTGACGTATCTCCTCCTCCAGAAGCATTGCGTTGAAATACTCAAAGTTGAGGGGCGGATTTCTATTCTGCGTATTCAGTGCCGTAACAAGACCATCGTACTTTGGTGGGAGAATCCGTATGCACCTTTGTGCTAGATTCTCATTGGTGATGGTGATGCCAATCACAGTCATCTGATCGCGCAGATTCTTCACCCTAGTTATGAACTTCTCTGCCGTTTAACACTCAAATAGTTTCTCATTCATGAGTTGAGTCTCCAAATTCTAAATCCGCGTCTAATTCGTGGCCTCGTACTGATTTTTCAAGACCGTCCATGCCTCCTCCGCTGTGGTGACATGTTGAATTAACGCCATGACAGAATCACTTACACTGTAGACAATAGAACACAGTGCATCTGCATTTCTTCTCATCCATGTGAGAATCTCATCTGCAGTTGGTACTATCTGTTGTGCTGCATTGGCTAGATTCGGTCTTGGAACCGGCTTCAGGTCCACCCCAGTAGCAGTATCCCAAAGCTCGTATGCGCTTAGGATGGTCTTCATCTTGAACTTCCAAAGTGGATAGTTAGTGCTGTCCAACTTTTCGCTTTCGCCAAACGGTGGGATTCGTAGTCTTACAGGCTGGGCCATCTCTCACAATCTGCTCGCAAACAGAAACACACTACCAAATCTTCTTGCTAGAGCCCAAGCTCTGATACCATGTAAGAAAACAATACAACGTCTGTGCTCAACAGATAACAGGATCTCGTATGCAAGAGAGAAAAGCAGATAGTATGGAGAATAAAAAATTTGATTACTGTAAAACTAATACAATAGATGGCACTGCCTCCTAACCGTGCGCTCCTGTGACAGAAGCTTCGATGGCGATCTAGAAATAGTAGAGGATGGAGGCTGGATGCTAAGGAATCAGGGTTGCCATAGCCAGTGATGAATATGGACTTCACGGGCTTGCTCTTATATAGCCACCAGTTGTAGTCGATTAGACCCAATTGGGAGACCGACCCAGTCTGCCCAAAACGATCGACTAGAGGTCGGTCCCGAAATCATGACCATCGACCACACGTTAGAACTGTGGCACAGAATAGAGCAACTAACCTATGGTCTCCATTCCGCCCATAGCCACCCGGGATCATCTGGGGCTCCAAATGGGCCCCGCAACCCGAGAGTGTGCTGCTGCCCCAAGAAACATTTGCTCCATCTACCCTCAATGCAGTCAGTCATGGGATGCCTTCCCGCACTTGCATATAGCCTAGTTGGCAGTGTGCCAACTCTATCTGAAGACGCCCAACCATCAGGCCATACATGGCCCCCATCTGGTGTCCAAACCAGGACCTACCGGATAACTGAGCTACTCAAATGCCTTCTCCTCATATGGGGGGCTTACAAGTAGAGTTAGCTGGTTCCTGCATAGTTACATGAGAGTGGAGCATTGATATCTAACAGTATTAAGAATTTTCGGAGTTTATCTCTAATTTTGGAGTTTTTTCCCAACTCGATTACCTCATCACATATTCATCCCCATACACTCGAAAAGGGGTAATTTTAGAACATTACATACTTGAACTTTGCACAAAAATAGCTCATAAACACAAACAAAACACAAAGGTTGTTGAAGACAGCCTTCCTAACTATAGAAATACTATATATGCATATTGTTCCTAAATTTGGTTCTTAGCCCATCACGAGGCCCATCACTATGCTTATATGGTCAAGGTGCTAAAAGAATCAAAGCCCTTGGAATGTTTTGAGGATGCAGTTGAGCATAAAAATTGGGAGGCAGCCATGGATGAAGAGATGGCATCCTTGGATGCAAACCACACTTGCGATTTGATGCCTTTGCCTCATGATAAGAAGGCGATTGGCTGCAAGTGGGTTTATAAGGTGAAGCACAATGCTGATGGGTCTGTGAGCAGGTACAAGGCAAGGTTGGTGGACAAAGGATATGCATAGACATATGGCATTGAATATGAGGAAACTTTCAGCCCGATTGCAAGAATGGCAACTGTGAGAGCAGTAATTGCTATGGTTGTTGCAAAAGGATCTTTGCATCAGATGGATTTGAAGAATGCTTTATTGCATGATGATTTGAAGGAAGAGGTATATATGGTGCAGCCACAAGGTTATGAAGCTGATGCACACCCCAATTTTGTATGCACGTTGCACAAAGCTTTGTATGGCTTAAAGCAGGCACCCAGGGCATGGTCAGACAAGATAAGTCAGTAAATTTTTGGAGTTTATCTCTAATTTTGGAGTTTTTCCCAACTTGATTACCTCATCACATAATCATCTCCATACACTCAAAAAGGGGTAATTTTGAAACATTGCATACATGAAATTTGCACAAAAATAGCTCATCAACACAAACAAAACACAAAGGTTGTTGAAGACAACCTTCCTAGCTATAGAAATACTATATATGCATATTATTTCCTAAATTTGATTCTCAGCCCATCACTATGCTTATATGGTTAAGGTGCTAGAAGAATCAGAGCCCATATGTTTTGAGGATGCACTTGGGCATAAAAATTGGGAGGTAGCCATGGATGAAGAGATGGCATCCTTGGATGCAAACCACACTTGCGATTTGATGCCTTTGCCTCATGATAAGAAGTCGATTGGCTGCAAGTGGGTTTATAAGGTGAAGCACAATGCTGATGGATCTGTGAGCACGTACAAGGCAAGATTGGTGGCCAAAGGATATGTAGATATGGCATTGTTTATGAGGAAACTTTCAGCCCGGTTGCAAGAATGGCACTGTGAGAGCAGTAATTGATGTGGCCGCTGCAAAAGGATGGTCTTTGCATCATATGGATTTGAATAATGCTTTCTTGCATGGTGATTTGAAGGAAGAGGTATATATGGTGCAATAACAAGGTTATGAAGCTGATGCACACCCCAATTTTGTATGCACATTGCGCAAAGCTTTGTATGGCTTAAAGCAGGCGCCCAGGGCATGGTAAGATAAGTCAGTAAATGCTATATTAAGAATTTTTGTATGGCTTAAAGCAGGCACCCAGGGCATGGTAAGATAAGTCAGTAAATGCTATCTTGTCAGTAAATGCCCAGGGCATTTACCGACAAGATAAGCCAGTAAATGCTATATTAAGAATTTTTGTAGTTTATCTCTAATTTTGGAGTTTTTTCCCAACTCGATTACCTTATCATATATTCATCCCCATACACTCAAAAAGGGGTAATTTTGGAACACTGCATATGTGAAGTTTGCAATAAAATAGCTCATGAACACAAACAAAACACAAAGGTTGTTGAAGATAGCCTTCCTAGCTATAGAAATACTATATATGCATATTATTTCCTAAAATTGGTTCTCAGCCCATGACTATTCTTATATGGTCAAGGTGCTAGAAGAACCAGAGCCCAAATGTTTTGAGGATGCCGTTGGGCATAAAAATTGGGAGGCAGCCATGGATGAAGAGATGGCATCCTTGGATGCAAACCATACTTGTGATTTGATTCCTTTGCCTGAGGATAAGAAGGTGATTCACTACAAGTGGGTTTATAAGGTGAAGCCCAATGCTGATGGGTCTATGAGCAGGTACAAGGCAAGGTTGGTGGCAAAGGATATGCAGAGACATATGGCATTGATTATGAGAAAACTTTCAGCCTAGTTGCAAGGATGGCACTTTGAGAGCAGTAATTGCTATGGCAGCTACAAAAGGATGGTCTTTGCATCACATGGATGTGAATAATGCTTTCTTGCATGGTGATTTGAAGGAAGAGGTATATATTGTGAAGATAGTGGGAGAGAAGGAAGGAGTCTCACTTGCGGCTTTCTCACATACACAATGGGGGAATACACACAAAGGTGGAGGTTGAAAACAGTTTTCCTCTTCTTAGTTATGAAAGTCAAAAGAACTCTAGTACAAAGAAATAGAAGAACCCTATATGTGGGTCTCAAACCAAACTCAGCTAACTACAGTGGCATACTAACTGAGCCATGAACTAGAGTACATAAGGATAGCTATCATCTAGCTATTATTCATGGGTGGTATACCAACTGCATCTATAGCTAACAAGTCGGTGACATAAATGCACAATGGTCACCTTGGCATATCATGAGTGGATCTCGATATCTCAACACTCCCCCTCGAGCTCAATCCCAATTCCTGCACACCAAGCAGGTCTCTGAACTTGGGCAACTTCTTTGCACCCAATGCCTTCGTGAATATGTTAGCTACCTGATCCTCTGTGCTGACATAAACTAGATCAATAAGACCTAGTAAAACCTTCTCCCACACATAGTGATAATGCACCTCAATGTGCTTTGTTCTAGCATGATAGACTGGGTTACTTGCCAAGTGTATACTGCTCATGTTGTCACAATAAATGACAACTCGCCCATCTGTAGACTGATGCATATCATAAAGTAGCTTATGCAACCAAGCTACCTCACATGCAGCCATTGTTGCACCCCTGTACTCAGCCTCTGTGCTCGACAAGGCAACTGTAGGCTGTTTCTTGCTGCTCCAAGTGACTGCAGCACTCCCAAAAGCGAACACATATCCACTCGTAGATCGTTTATCAGAAATACTACCAGCCCAGTCAGCATCAATGTATCCATGTAACTGTATCTGAGCCACATCCTCATAAAATAGTCCATACTGCAATGTGGACTTCACATACATGAGTATGCGTCTAGCCGCATCCAAATGCGGTTTCCTTGGAGCCTGGATAAACTGACTTACCATTCCAACAGCATAGCTCAAATCTGGCCTGGTAATAGTCATATAAATCAAACTTCCTACTATGCATCTGTACATAGTAGGGTCTTCTAGAAGCTCACCTACATCTGTGCTCAGCTTCACATTCTGCTCCAAAGGAACTGAAATAGGCTTACAGCCTGTCATCCCATATTTGGATAGCATGTCCAATCCATACTGCCTCTGCAAGAGCCGTATCCCACTTGGTGATCTAATCACCTCAATGCCCAAGAAATAACGCAGCTCTCCCAAATCCTTCATCTCAAACTTTTGCTTCAATAGCATTTTCACATGAAGGATATCTTCATCACTATCACATATCCTTCATCACTATCACCTGTGATGATCAAATCATCAACATAAATGACAAGCAGCATAATACCTTTCTCTATTTTTCTCACATAAAGTGAGAAATATGCCTTGGAAATCTGAAAGCCAATAGTGACAAGATACTATCCTATCTTGTCAGACCATGCTCTAGGTGCTTGCTTCAAGCCATACAAGGATTTCTTCAACCTGCAAACAAACTCAAGATGAACAACATGAACATAACCTGGTGGCTGCTCCATAATGACCTGTTCTTGCAAGAAGGCATTCTTTACATCCATCTAATGTAAAGACCATCCCTTTGATGCAGTCATAGCAATGACTGCTCTTACGGTTGCCATCCTTGCAACTGGACTGAATGTTTCTTCATAATCAATGCCATATGTCTGTGCATACCCCTTGACAACTAATCTTGCCTTGTATCTGTTCACAGAATCATCTGCATTGTGTTTCACCTTATAAACCCACTTACAGCCAATTGCATTCTTGTCTTTAGGCAAAGGAACCAATTCCCATGTAGCATTTGCTTCCAAGGCATCCATTTCTTCATCCATGGCTTTCTCCCATTTTTCTTTTCCCATGGCTTGCTCAAAAGAAGTGGGTTCTGGTTCTTGTATCACTTTGACCATATAGGCATAGTGAATGGCTGTAAATCCATCATATTTTTGCCTATCCACAGGATACCTAGCTCTGGTAGACCTATGCAAAATAGGCTCACTTCCAGGTGCTCTCAAAACATCCCTGGTCTTCCTTACTCCAGGTGTAACAATAGAAGGAATACCCAACTCATCATCAATGCTCTGTTCTGAGCCACTGGATTCACCATCCACATAAGAGTGACCTGCATTCACATCAAACATGGGCTGATCTACCTTCTCTTTTCCTTTTTGTGATACCTGCATACCACTATCTGCATTACTTTGAGGAGATTCTCCTGATTTCAATCTACCTGTCCATGGTGAAGTATGTGAACCACTGCTAGAGGACACTGTAGGTCCACTAATATTTTGTGATTGCTGCTGTGAATTCTATGCAGCATTACCATTTTGTGCATCTACATCATCAATCACATTTACTGGTTTATACCAACTGCTCATCTCATCAAAAACAACATCTCTGCTCACTGTAAACTTATGAGTAGAAGGGTTATAGCATCTATCTTTCTGCTGCAGAGAATAACCAATAAAGATGCACTTCTTAGCTTTTGGATCCAACTTGGACCTCAACTCATCTGGCACATGAACATAGGCAATGCAACCAAAAATTTTCAAATGAGAAATATCTAGTTTCCTACCAGTATACATCTCCTCTGGCGTCATGCCATGTATTGTTGTAGTGGGAGTCCTGTTCATTATGTAAGCTGCTGTAGCAACTGCTTCAGCCCAATAATAATCTGGTAGGTCTTTTTCATTTAGCATGGCCCGAGATACCTCTCTAATATGCCTGTTTTTCCTTTCTGCAAGTCCATTTTGCTATGGGGTATGACTGCATGAATATTGCTGCTTTATGCCATGCTCCTGCAGGAACCTTGCAAACTCATTTGAAAGGTACTCTCCCCCTCCATCCGACCTTAGGCATTTTATTTGCATGCCTGTTTCTTTTTCAATTATAGCTTTAAAAGCTTTGAAATGCCCAAACACTTCACTTTTCTTTTTCATAAAATACACCCAAACTTTTCTGCTGTAGTCATCAATAAAAGTGACAAAATAATGATAGCCTCCAATAGATGCAGCTTTATTCCTCTATGGCCCTCAAGCGTCGCCATACCTATCCTCTAGCCTCTTGTCTTGATTTCTTTTCCGGCTATATGTATATAATTTTTATGCATTTAATTTTATAGTTTTTTAATATTTTTAAGTTTGTACACTTTTCTAAAGACACACACACACACATTATATATATATATATATATATATATATATGAAGTTTAATTATACATGATTCCTTTTTCTTTAAATATGTAATAATTCAAACTGTAAGTTCTTTTCACCCCCCATTTTTTTGTTATGAAGTTTTTTTCTTTACATTTCTCTAGTATTTGTTTTTTGGTTTTTGTGTATGTTGAGTTCTTTTAGTTTTTGGACATCCCTCATAAAGTTTTGACCTTGAGGCGAGACCTTTATGAGGTGACCAAAATGTTTTGTTAGGTAAAGGTGTCCCTCAAAGATTTGGCCTCAAGGTCTAAAGTTTTGTTCACGAAGCCATCCCACTAGCATTGTCTTGGCACCATATTTGTGTGTTGACCAAAATGTCTTTTGAGGAAAGGGTCCTCCTTAGAAGTTTTCCATGATTTGTGCAAGTAGACTTCTCTCTAGTCTATACTTGTGGGATGGGATGATGAATAATAAATTTGACCTAAAGGTCAAATCTTTATGAGGTGATCAAAATTGTCTTCTAAGGAAAAGGTCCTCCTCAAGGTCAAATCTTTTATTCATGAACCCATCCCATAGGTACAGCTGAGATATCTTTATAAGGTGACAAAACAAATATTTCGAAGGAAAGGTCCCCCCTGATGATTTTCCCTCAAGTTCAAAAATTCTACATGTCTTAGTCATAAGGTCATCCCTCCATGGTATGTTTGTTTGCCCCTCACCAACTTTTGACATTGCGGCCAAACTATCTCCCCCCAAAGTTTTGGCCAACACCCCTCACAAATGTTTTACCTTGAGGCCAAATCTTTATGAGGTGACCAAACCTCTTTTCTAAGGAAGAGGTTTAGCTAAAAGCTTTGGCCTCAAGCTCAAATCTTTTATTTATGAGGCTATCCCATAAGTACAATCTTGACACCATTTTTATGACGTGACAAGACCTATCTTTTGAGAAAAGGGTCCCCCTCAAAGATTTGCACTCAAGGCAAACAATTTTGTTCATGACCCCATCCCATAAGTACAACTGGGAGACCCTCTATATGAGGTGACAAATCATATTTTTTGAAGGAAGGTCCTCCCCTACTAATTTGGCCATTGCCATGTCTTGTTCAATCCCTCCATGATGTGTTTGGTCATTCCTTCAAGATAGGTATTGACACCCCTTACAAAAGTTTGACCTTGAGGCCAGATCTTGTATGGGGTGACCAAACTTGTCTTTTAAGGAGAAGGTCCTCCGCAAAGATTTGGTTGCGAGGTCAAATATTTTATTTATGAGGCCATACCATGGGTATAGTAAAGGCACCATCTTTATGAGGTGACAAAACCTATCTTTCAAGGAAAAGGTGGCCTCAAGGTGATAACTTGTGTTCATGAGGACACCTAAATGAAGGAGTGGTCACCCCTCACCAAGTTTTGACATTGTATCCAAATCATTATTGGATAACCAAACCTGTCTTTTGAGGAAATGCCTCCTCAAATATTTGGCCTAAAGATCAAAACTTTTATTCAAGATATCATTTCTCCAAAATAGGTTTGGATACCCCTCACACAATATTGACATCAAGGACAAATCTTCATTGGCTGACCTCAACTGTGTTTTGAGAAAAGTTCCCCCTCCAATATTTGATTTGAGAGTTAAAACTTATGTTCATGAGGCCAATTCCAACACTCCCGTCAAGGTTTGGTTTTGTAAACATCTTTCCCAAATAAAGATTGAGAGAGAGAGAGAGAGAGAGAGAGAGAGAGAGAGTGTGTGTGTGTGTGTGTGTGTGTGTGTTTTTTGGCCATGCCAAGTTGATTCACCAACTAGCAACTTTCCTACTTCTTAGGCATCATGGGTGTACAAATTTGCTCTCGAGAATTGGTTGATTTAATGATTAACCACACGAAGTTGTGGTTGTGAGGATGGTACATGCAATGAACCCATCTGACACATGCCATGGAAAAATGCTTGGTATTGGATGTTTATCTGTGTTGGTGGAGAAATATCTCAATGTTAGTGCACTTTTGCCATTCCCGACAGATGATGCATGCAAATTTTGTGATGATGTTGGTAGTATTGTAAAGTGGAACACTGAGAATGTGACGAGGGTATTTCTAATCCATGATGGAAGCAAAAATAATGCTTTTGAACTTGAAAATGACAAAGTTCACATTTCCAGTGTTGTTGGCGAAATCATATAGAGTGATGAAGTGCTTGAAGATATATGATTGCATGGGTGTACGTGATAGTTGGAGAGACAGGAGAGTTAAGCTATTGTCAAAGGATAATACTCATTGCATCGGCACAAGGGTCATCTTATTGGCTTACCCATATGAGGCTATTGATTTTGAATTGCTAGGAGAAAGTTGATGTGGGTGTGGTGGTGGATACGACATACAATGTCAATGCAACGAGAACTTCAAGTGGCGATCTAGATTGTGTCAATTTGGTGAGGAGGCATGATAAGAGACTCATGTTGAGGATGGAAGACCATTGCTTGAGGGCAGGCATATGAAGGGACAAGCATTTTTTGAGCGAAATCTTCCGAGCGTCCGAGCGAAGGAAAAAAAAAGCTTCCAACTATGCAAAAATATGACAAAAATGGATCAGAAGAAAACATAGTTTCACTTAGAAATATGAAAAGTATTATAGGAATGCCTATTTTATACACGAATATTTATGTGAATCTTTGGGAATGGTGAGAACATAATGGGATGGCTTTTAAAGAAACCCACATGTAGAGTAGACTTCTCTATGAAAATTCCCTTATGATCCTTCTTACAACTTTTTACTTAATAGGGGGTGACATTGAAAAACCTCTCTCAACCTATCTTTATGAAAGGGTTTCTTCAAAGAAAACTCATTGAAGCAAGCCATCAAGGTAGTTTCGCCAGCGAAACCCCTTTGAACAAGGTCTTTCAAGGTAGTTTCGCTGGCGAAACTACCTTGGACAGCACTTTTAAAAGTGACATAACTTTCACATCCAATGTCCAAATATAGTCATTCAGCCACTCGAATTGATCAAAAAACCCCATTTGAGCACCTCTATGGGGTTATATTTTGGAAAACCTTGCATATATAGTATTAAATATTACATGTATTTTATGAGAGTGATATATAAGCCCAAGTTAATACTTATTTACAGTAATTTAAACTTATGTAGAAACATGTCCATAAATATCTTTTTATTAATACTATAAAAACACTTGAAAGATATTGCCATATGATATAAATGTGTTTAATAAGTAATTATTTATGTATAATATTATTATGTTGAGAGTGATTATGAGGGACATTTCTTAAATGAATTATTTTTCAATACTTTTTTAAGGTAATAACAAGGGTACAAAGGGATGTCTATGAATAAGAAGATTTATATTATGTAAAAATGAATGAGTGACTAGTCTGTATAATTTTATGATAAAGGGATCTAGTTCTAATGAAAGTAAAAGTGTAAAAACCATGTTTCCTAAAGAAATACTATTTTTAAAATCTCTTGAAAAACACACCCGTATAAACCTGCTCATAGGTTTTTGCTCATAAAATTGACACATCCTATGAAGGGACCAACTACTGAAGCAATCCCATCGAATGGAACAGGAGGTCATATTGAGGATTTCATTTCAAGCCAGAATTCAATCTATGTCCAAAAGAGAACTTAGTGTACCGTAAATACGAATGCGAGGGTTCTTGCGCAAAAGCCTTCTATGTTGCGGCTATCTATGTATGATGTTTTGCAAGTAGTAGAAATTGTTTGATGCAATAAAAAATGTTGCCAGATCACTTGTCAAGAAGACATAAGTGAGCCTCACAAATATAGGGAAAATACTTTTGGAGCTTAAACTTGGAAGCATGCACTAACTATGTCTATGATGTATTGTACTCGTCAAGTCATGTCAATAGTGTGGATATAGTTTGACAAAATGAATTCTACTGCTTTAGGGGCAAGATGAGGCAGTTAGCACTAGCAATATAGATAATTGCAGTATAGGGATCCGTAAGGGCAATATATTGAGACTCCTGAAATGATTGTTGAAATTTTGCCCATGGCACAAGAAATAGCTCAAACATCTAGGTCATGGAAATCTAGAAAGGTGCACTAATTCCAATTTGTAGGCATCTACATCCCACAAGTAAAAATAGATGCGGCACCATACCTGTATAAATTGTTAGTGGATAAATTTCCAAGTGTTGAAGCTAAATCTACAATTACTTTTGCAAGTTGTATGAAGACAAAAGTGTCAATGACAATCCTCCGTATAGTGTAATTTAACGAGTAGCATGACCCGCCGTCTTTGATGGGTTATGCTCTGCCAAGTCTTGAGGTGGGATCTAGAAATGCCTTTAATTTTTAAAAATAAAATTTGATTTTTTATTTATAATTGTCATTGTTTCAATAAAAGTTTTAACACTAGTCTTGTTAAAAAAAGCCATTTTTGTGGCTATTTGACATGTTTGTATAAATTCTATTTATCTTTAACTATACACTTTCAAATAAAATCCTTTTAGGGATTTCTACCCAACACAAGTATGTAGTTGAAAAAAAATAGCAACAATAAAAGGTGTAAAAAACCTACTTCATTGAGATTGATTTTTGGACGCATTTTTGAAAAACAAGTGGTCGCTCTAAGTTTTTTATTCATAACTTTCTCAAAGATTTTTTAAGCAAGCTGAAACTTTTTTGAAAAATATGTCTACATGTATAGGACACATACATGTGGACATCACAACCATTGGATAGAATCTGTCAACTATATTAGACCCTCAAAATCGATGTGTTGTGACATGTTTTGGGCACTTTTTGAAAATTGAAAAATTTTTATGCAGACAAAATTAACTCAAAAACAATATCAAAATGTTTCTTTATACTAGAAGATCACAATGATGTAACTATACGACACTTTTGAAAACACATGTGGAAGTTATCATTTCTTTTTACACATGTGGAAGTTATCATTAAAAAAAAGAAATCCTACCTAAGCCGCTTTTGTGGCTTGAAGCCACTTTTGTGGCCCAATTACAAGACTAGTGTCAAAGTTAGATATTGGTTAACTTGCATTGCATGCACAACTCTCTCTCTCTCTCTCTCTCTCTCTCTCTCTCTACAAAAAACAAAAGGAAACTAAATGTGTGTTGTGAGTGGGTGTTGTGTGTATATGTTCATTTGGATGTGTACATATGCACCTATCTATATGTATGTGCATTTATGACTATGTTGACAAAATATGAAGAGGGGAGAGGAGAAGGGTGGAGATGAGGAGAGAGGGCACAGCTAGAGAGCACACCACAAATGACTAACTGTACACTAGATTTAGTTGAAAAAATAGAATATATACAAACCCTTTTAGGGTTAGGGTTAGGGGATCTAACCCTTTCCTTTATAGCACTCTATAAGGTTAGTGCTATGCACATATGATCATGTGATGGTGCTATGCACACATGATCACATGATGTTGAGCGTGAACTCTCAACACCTTCCCTCAAGATCAACATCATGAAGTAGGCCTTCCCTCAAGATGATGATTCTGGGGAATCGAAGAAGGACTGAGCATTACATTCCATCACACCCCTTTAATGGGAATGTCCTTCCTCTACGTCAAACCAAGAGCTAGTCGGTGTTTCTCGAATAGCTCTTTACCGAGTGGTTTGGTAAAGATGTCTGCAACATTTTCTTTGCTATCACAATGCTGCAATGTGATGTCACCAAGTAACACTCTTTCTTTGATGAAGTGCTCTCTGACATCAATGTGCTTTGTCCTGGAGTGATATACTGGATTTTTGGCCAATGCTTGAGCTAATTGATTATCATAGTATATTGTTGTTGGCTTTGACTCATCAAAGTAATATGTTTCTGACAATAGTCTTCTGAGCCATATAGCCTCACATGCACTTGTAGTGGAAAAGGGGTAATTTTGGAACACTGCATACGTGAACTTTGCACAAAAATAGCTCATAAACACAAACAAAACACAAAGGTTGTTAAAGACAACCTTCCTAGATATAGAAATACTATATGTGCATATTATATACTAAATTTGGTTCTCAGCCCATCACTATGCTTATATGGTCAAGGTGCTAGAAGAACCAGAGCCCAGATGTTTTGTAGGGTGATGATAGGTGGATGAAGACTATGCAGTTGGAGTATGGCTCCATAATGAAGACAATGAAGAATAACACTTGGGACCTTGTGGATTGACCACCAAAATGCAAGGTAATCGGCACCAAGTGGGTGTACAAGACCACGACGGCACGTTGGATAAGTATAAAGCTTGGCTCATAGCAAAAGGATTCGCACAGGTACATGGTTTTGATTATCAGGATACTTTTGCTCCCACAACTTGACTAACCACAATTCGTAGTGTTTTGGCTTTAGCAGCAATCCACCTTTCTGAATGGAGATCTCAAGGAGGAGGTATACGTGGAACAACCATCAGGTTTTGTGATCCCCGGTTCAGAAGGTAAAGTTTGTAAACTGAAGAAGACACTTTATGGGTTGAAACAGGCCCCACAAGCATGGTACCAGTGAATTGATGCCTACTTTCTCCAAAACAGGTTCAGAAGGAGCCCATTTGATGCAAATTTATATATGTACAGAGAAGGAGGCAGGTGTATGATTGTGGTCCTTTATGTGGACGACCTTGTCATAACATGGAACCATGAAGAGAAGATCTCGCAGACAAAGCAATTGCTAGGAAGAGAGTTTGAAATGACACTGATGCATTTTTGCTTGGGGATTGAAGTTTGGCAAGAGCCAAAACAGATCTTCATCTCACAGCTGAAGTATGCTGGAGAGATACTAAAGGCATTTGGCATGACTGAGTGCAAGACAGTTGACACCCCTATGGAGGTTGACGTGAAGCTCTCAAATGAGGATTCATCACCACTGGTGGATGAAGCGAAGTATAGAAGGCTTGTGGGCAGTTTGATTTACTTGTGCAACACGTGTCAATTTTGCGACTGGTGTACTAAACAGGTTTTCCAATAAGCCCTGGGAGAACCATTAGAGGGCAAGGATGCAGGTGCTGAAATACATCAAAGGCACACTTGATTAGGGCATCATCTTGACCAGATTCTATGACTCGAATTGGTGGGCAGGAGACGTGGACAGTAGGAGATCAGTGACAGGTTACTGTTTCTCACTTGGATTTGGAGATGTGTCATGGGTCAGCAAGAAGCAACCTGCAGTTGCTCTTTCTTCTACCGAGGCTGAGTACAAATCAGCATGTTTTGCTTCTTGTGAGACAGTGTGGTTGAGGAGGACTTTAGGGGACATGGGTGTAGTGCAAAATAAGCCTACGCAGTTATCATGTGAGAATCAAAGTTGCATGGCAATTGCCAAGAACCCTATGTACCACGCTCGCACAAAACACATTGAGATTCAATATCACTTTGTACACGAGCTCATCATGGATGGAGAATTGGACTTGGTGTACTATCCGACTATAGAGAATGCTATGGACATCTTCACAAAGGCTCTTGGAAGAGACTTGCTAGAGAGGCATCTTCATCGACTTGGCATTGGGCCGAAAAAGTAGTTCACTTACGGGTGGACATTGAGGGGAGGTGTTAGATATCAATGCTCCACTCTCATGTAACTACGCGGGAACCAACTAACTCTACTTGTAAGCCCCCCATATGAGGAGAAGGCATTTGAGTAGCTCGGTTATCTGGTAGGTCTTGGTTTGAACACCAGGTGGGGGCCATGTGTGGCTTGATGGCTGGACGACTTCAGATAGAGTTGGCACACTGCCAACTAGGCTACATGCAAGTGCGGGAAGGCATCCCATGACTGACCGCACTAAGGGTAGATAGAGCATTTCTCAGGGCAGCCCACTCTCGGGTTGCGGGGCCCGTTTGGAGCCCCAGATGATCCTGGATGGCTCAATTGGGTCTAACCGACTACGACTGGTGGCTATATAAGAGCAAGCCCGTGAAGCCCATCATCATCACTGGCTACAGCAACCCTGATTCCTTAGTATCCAACCTCCGTCCTCTTGTTTTCAGCATGCCATCGAAGCTTCTCACACAGGAGTGCACGGTTGGGAGGCAATGCCATCTATTATATCAGTTTTACAGTAATCAAATATTTGATTCTCCATACTATGTGCTTTTCTCTCTTGCATACAAGATCCTATTATCTATTGAGCACAGACATTGTATTGTTTTTTTACATGGTATCAGAGCTTGGGCTCGAGTAAGAAGATTTGGTAGTATTTCTGTTTGCGAGCAGATTATGAGAGATGGCCCACCCCGCAAGACTGCGAATCCCACCGTTCAACGAAAGCGAAAAGTTGGATGGCACTAACTATCCACTCTGGAAGTTCAAGATGAAGACCATCCTGAGCGCATACGAGCTTTGGGATACTGTATTGGGGTGGACGTGAAGTCAGTTGCGAGATCGGATCCAGCCAATGTAGGATAACAGATAGTACCAACTGTGGATTAGATTCTCGCCTGGATAAGAAGAAATGCAGATGCGCTATGTTCTATTGTTTGCAGTGTAAGTGATTGTGTCATGGCGTTAATTCAACATGTCACCACAGCGGAGGAGCCATGGACGGTCTTGAAAAATCAGTATGAGACCACGAATCAGACGCGGATTCAAAATCTGGAGACTCAACTCGCGAACGAGAAACTGTCTGAGTCTGAAACGGCAGAGAAGTTCATCACCAGGGTGAAGAATCTGCGCGATCATATGACTGCGATTGGCATCACCATCACCAGCGAGAATCTAGCACAGAGGTGCATACAGATTCTCCCATCAAAGTATGATGGTCTTGTTACGGCACTGAATACGCAGAACAAAAATCTGCCCAGCTTTGAGGATTTCAACGGGATGCTTCTAGAGGAGGAGATGCATCAAAAGATGAGGACTGGAGAAGATTCAGCTTTCTCGGTCAGATCAAAGAAAGGTAAGGGTAAGAACTCTGGTAACCCATCTTCTTTTGATAATAAAAAGAGAAAGAAGAAGATCAAGTGCTTCTATTACAACAAGGTAGGGCACAAGAAGAATGAGTGTCGGAAGAAGATTGCAGATGAGAAGAATGGAGTAAAGAAAGAGTCCAGTAATAGCACGCAGGCAGTACCAGTAGAGCTATTCATAGCAATTGAGGAGATTTGCACGGAGGCAGTTCATGTACCTGCGTATGAACCTTGGATTATTGACAGTGGTGCATCGCACCACATGACCAGTTGGAAGGATTGGTATACCTCTCTACATCTGGTAGGGAATGACATCCTAGTAGCAGTCGGCAATGATGCAAAATATCCAGTAAAAGGAAAGGTATGATTGCTCTCAAGTCATATGGAGTTGTAAAACAGTTGTCCGATGTTCTTTATGTGCCAGATATCAAGAGGAACTTGTCCAATCTGCGATCACGGATCGGGACCTCAAAGTTCACTTCGATAAGAATGGCGCACAGCCCCATCAAAGAGCGTGTAGCGCCTACTATCTCTACGGATCTTCTTTCTCTCATAGCTAGTACTTTCTGGAGGAAAGGAGAAAGTAGTCAGAAACCTGTAGATACCACCATACCATGGATCCCCCAACTTCTATGGCCACTACAAGGGTTACATCGAGGCACTCCTCCAAATCAATCAAAGCATTCTTCAAGTTGGAACAACCCCCTTTTACAATTTTGAAAGAAAAATCATATTCTTGTAGAACTACCAACCATTTGGCCAACCGGCCCATGGGATTTGGTGATTGAAGTACCTGCTTTGCAAAACCATTGCTAGAGATTATACTGAAGGACTTCCCAGCCACATAATGCTTAAATTTCTCAATGTAGAACACCAAAGACAAGGCATGCTTGTCAGCCTCAGAGTAGCGTCGTTTAATTTCGAGCAATTGTCGAGAAGCAAATCAAACAGGATACATGAACCGATCCTCCCCTTACTAGAGAAGAATACCCGCCAGAGTGTGCTCACCAAACCTAGGATTGATATAGAAAGTTTTTGGCCAATCAGGATTGCATAGAATGGGTTCTGAAGCTAGAGCATTCTTGATTTGTGCAAACCCATGATCACAATCCTCATCCCAAGAGAAATCAACCCCATCTTTTAATAGCATAGTCATGGGTCATGGCAAAGCAGCATATTGATCAATGAAGTGGCGATAGTATCCTGCTAGATTGACAAATGCATACCTGACGTTTGGTTGTTGGCGGGGAGAGCCTAAGGATGGCTTCTACCTTCTCGGGGTCAAGCTTGATGCCCTCGGATGAGACAATATGTCCCAGTGACCTTCCTTGAGTGGCTCCAATGGTGTATTTATCAGGGTTGAGACTGCCATTTGCATCATTGACCCTTTGGAAGGCCAACCTAGCCTTCATGATGTGCTCCTTATGTGCTACGAATATACAGAAATCATCTAAATACACCTCCAAGAAATCCCCCAAATATGGGGCAAACACCAGTTGCATAAATCTTTGAAAGGTAGCAGGAGCATTGGTGAGGCCAAAGGGCATTACTTTGAATGCAAACATCCCCCAGGGTGTGGCAAATGTGTTTTTAAGCACATGTTCAGCAATTCTGATTTGATAAAACCCAGAGTAACCATCATAGAAAGTATACATCTCATGACCACTTACCTTCTCAAGAATGAGGTCTTGAAAGGGCAGAGGATGATGATCCCTCTTGGTGGCCGCATTGAGTTTCTTATAGTCGATGCAGACCCGCCATTTGTTGTTTTTCTTTGGGATGACTACCACTGGTGAAACCCATTCAATATTGTGAACTGGAACAATAAACCCAGCTTCTACAAGATTCTGCAACTCTGAGCGCAAAGCATCGGTCTATAGGGGCCCTAATCTGCAAAACTTCTAAGCCACTGGCTTAGCATCAGGCTTTAGCTCTATCTTGTGTTCTATGGTAGTCACATGGCGAAGGTGGTGGTAGCTAGTTGCGAAGAGGTCAGGGAACCCTTTGAACATTTCTAGGAACTCATCTTTCTCACTTGGAGTGAGGTCTAGGAAAAGCATAGATTTAAGCTATTGAGGACTAGTTATCTTTTCTATGGGTGGCGGGGTCAGGGACACCTCCATCATGTAAACGTCTTCCTTAGAGAACTCCTCCCCCTCGTTTGAATCTTCCATTGACTCAGACACTGAGGATGAGAGAGTATCATTGTCTTGCTCCTCTTCTTTTTTAGCGGCACCAGGTTGCACCAGGATCTTCTCCTTTGACGCACCAAAAGACATGTGTCCGGACCCCTCTCCAAACCATGGAACAGGCCGCCCCAAGAAGAAGGTCTCCTTCTCAGAGCCCTTAGATGCTCAAATGGCAGACCCATCGATAGAGAAGGCTAAAAGATCTCGCAAGAGTAAGTGGTAGCCTTCAGATTTCCCTATTGGCTCAGGGCAAGAAGACTATTCGGTCGTTCAGGACCTTGCTCATTGTTCTTTGAGCATCACACTTCCTCAACTAATAGCATTAAGCCCTAAGGTGAGACGTGAGTTGTAGCAAGGGCTATCAACAAGGAAGAGCAAGAAAAGGGAAAGGTACAAGAGATTTCTTCTATCTCTGAAGAAGTTGATTGGCACCCGCATACAGTAGATGTCATCATAGATAACTACCGTGTCAAAAGTGTGTGTGTTGATGGGGGAGTTGCATGTAATATCATGGTGCCCCGTATCATGAAGAAGTTGAATTTGAAATGCACAAGGCATTCCTCCACTCGAATCAAGGTAGCCGATGGTCGACGACTCGCCACCCTGGGAGTCATCGAGGATTTGCCCATCACTGTCAATGGATTGACCACCACCGTCAATTTCTATGTAGTGGACATTGAAGATACAGGCAGGAGTTACCCAACCATACTCGGGAGACCATGGCTGAGAAAGAGTGATGCAGTCAGCTATTAGAAGACATAAACTTGCAATCCTTTCTTGATAGTTTATCTTTAGACAAAAAAGAATTACAACTTGAAGCTCAAAATGAGGCACAAAGGGTTGATTAGGTACAAAGGGATTTCTTGGTCGAAACATTACCAACCATAGCCAAGCCCTAGAAACCTTTGTAGTGAGATCGAGAAGAAATCATTCAAGACGAGCTTATCCACAGGAATTAATAAGTAGATGCGCCAAATCTCCCCCCAAGCTTGGGGAGCATCCCACCCTTCGAAGAATGTCACCCTTTTAATTACCTCTGATGTAGCAAGTAGCTCGATCACTGCACAATGAGTAGAATTGAAATCAAAGTCCTCCCAGCGTATCACTAGTTCTTCACCTTGTATCATCCATGGTGTATCATCCCATCGGTCATCTCCTTGAGCAATGCATTGTAAAATCAGTTGGTTAAGATCGACATGAAGATTAAGGAAGAGATCTCGCCCATTGGTAGCCATAAGGTGCGAAGGACCAAGCACCAAATCCTTGAACTCGTCGAGAAGTGACATAAATATCCACCCTCCTCGTGTGGCGTGCGTCCGTGGAGTGAACTTGAAAAAGTTCAGAATCTGTGATCTAGTAGGAGATATGTGTAGAACACATGAAGTGAAGTACTTTTGCTTTTTACAGCATGTGAAAACTCCCCACGGTTAGAGAGTTACAGTTCATGGGATTTCAATCTATAAGCAATATCAGTACATTTTGATCACTTCTTATTTGCTGGCCCAATGGTAAGTCTTCCTTTTGTGAAGGGGGAGGTCTTGGGTTCAAATCCCACTCTTTAATAAAAAGATAGGAGAGGAGAGGAGAAGAGAAGAGGGGGGCGCGAGTTACTTTTTTGCAGAAGCCCGGAAAGTCTATCGTCGACAATCAAAAGATGCACGAATATACCGCGACCAGAAGATGAACCCAACAATGCGCGAATGCGCCAGTCGCAGCCAGGAGATGCGGGGTGTAGCTATAAGATGCGCAAATGCGTGCACAGGAACCTAGAAGAAGCGCGGGAACCGCGAGCAAAAGGCATGCAGATTGGAAGCGCAGAAGCAGGGAAGTTTCGCAGCTGCAGAGACGGAGAAGATACGTAGATTGGAGGTGCAGAAGCAGAGAACCGCACACGAAAGAGGCCGCAGAGCCGCACGCAGTCATAGGAGTAACAGATTTTACACCACTAGCCGTGGAGATTTCGATCCCAGCAGCCACACTAATTCTATTAACTAGAAATGAAATTAGGACAAGAGGCTTGAGGATAGGCATGGCGACGCTCGTGGGCCATGGAGGAAAAGGGAACATGAGGGGAGAAGCGTTAACATGGGTGAAGAAAAGGGACTAAGAGGGGAGGGAATGAAGAGGGGGACTATGGAATGAGGGGAGAGGGAGAGGGGAAAGAAGAGCATGTACATGATGGGAAGAGGAATGTAGAGATGGAGACATCAAGGGAAGAGGGTCATGCTTTATTTGAAAGGAAGGATGGGGGGAAATATCAAAGTACTAGCTAGGTGGCTTTACAAGAATGAGCGTGTCCCATCAAGGAATAGCCCCCTCCTTTTATAGCCAAAAGAGGGGGTCTCTCCCAATAAATTCATCCTCCCACATGCATGGTGTGTGTGGAAGAGTCTCTCATGTGGGCTAGGCGGTTATGCACTCTCAATTGTGTGCGACAACCATTGGCCTCATTTTTCCACATATATCAACCCCCATATCCCAAGTCTAAGATACTCCCTTGGTCTCTTCCCAATTTTATAATACATTCAAACATCTAGGAGGACAAGTGGAGGGTTGGCACAAGGAATCTTGCCACCTCATCCTACTTTCCCCATTATTTAACTTGCACTCTTAGACTTTCTACACCTCCCCCACATGGGCCTATCCTACATGGAGGGAATAATCCAATATAATATCCATCTCCACCTATTTTATATTACTTCTCCCATGGTCCTTGGGTCATACCTGACTAAATGCAGGCGTGGGACTACCTAGGTGGAGGGGTGGCACATGGAGGACCCATGCCACCCTATCATTTTATATTATTACTACCATGGATTATGTACAACACACCTTATGGGTCCTCTTACGTGGAAGGGTGGCACATGGTCATGCCCTGCCACCTCAACCCTGGGCCCTATGCACACCATATTTTATTATACTATTGCCACACATACAAGCACACACACATATTTATGCCTTTTTACTTTGGTCAAATTTATCCATAACAATACACATGTGCAAGCATGCACATATCACACATAGGTGAATATGCACACATGTACACATCGTCACACACACACATAAACATATACACATGCATTCAATATTGCACACACACACACACCTCACATAGACGTACTCATGCAAATGTGTCAAATGTGTACGTATAGACATGCATATACACCTGTATGTGCAAGCATGCATATACACATGGACATGCATACACAACACGCATATGTAGAGGGTGTTGCATTGATACACATGCACACTAAGCATCTTAGCGTGTTCACACACACTCTCGCACATGCGCACGTGCACGCACGCATGCACAAGTGAGTGCACATACATGACACACATGTACACATAGGCATGAGGCACACACACATACACACATGTACACACAAGCATATACATACAAATGCACATGCATACATAATACAGGTATGCATGAGGTGCACACACACACATATGTTGAGAGTTCACGCTCAACATCATGTGATAATGTGTGCATAGCACCATCACGTGTACATATGTGCATAGCACTAACCTTATAGAGTGCTATAAGGAAAGGGTTAGATCCCCTAACTCTAACCCTAAAAGGGTTTGTATATATTCTATTTTTTCAACTAAATCTAGTGTACAGTTAGTCATTTGTGGTGTGCTCTCTAGCTGTGCCCTCTCTCCTCATCTCCACTCTTCTCCTCTCCCCTCTTCATATTTTGTCATGGTATCAGAGCTCCCTTGCCTTCCGCTGAGGCATTGCAATTCTCTTGAGTGATTGTGAGATCCTTCCCTTCACTTCCGTTGAGAGAAATTTTCATCCAATTCCGTCCATTTTCTTTAAGAGATTTCCGTTCATTCTTCGGTGAGAGTGAGTGGTTCTTCATAGTGTGAGAGATTTCTGAGAGTGATTTCCATCTTTGAGAGCTTCAAGAGAGAACTCTCTGTGAGAGAGAATAGAGAGATTAGCCTCCCTCTTCAATGACATACTCCACGCCTCCCATAGCAACGAGGACCTCCAACAACATCGGCTCTATAACCTCGGCCAAAAGTGGCCAACAGCAATAGCTTTCCAATGAAGCTCCTATGACTCCTAGCCTTCTGTCTCCAATGACAGATGGCCGACTCTACAGCCAACGCTTCCCACAACGAAGTGCCATAGCCTTGCCCTCGAAAGCACGCTTCAACGCCCTCTAGCAAGTACCCTTGCCACCATGCTCCAGCGACTCCACGCTCAGCAAGCACGACTCCATCGACAGCTCCAACAACGAGCACTGTAAGCGCATCCACAACCGCCTCTACAGGAGCCAAGCTTTTGCCAAAGCCTTTGCCAATAGCTCCCAACATCTCCAATGACTGCGCTACTTCAACACCAGTAGAGCTCTCACCCGTCGTCTCTTTTGCGCTCCCAATAGAGGGCTCCCATACTATTCCATCGAGCTTCACTTATCCTTCAACAAATATGATCGAAACTCCAAGAGCTAGTCGTTGGAGTTCACGGGACTCCAGTACCTGCATCCCCGACTGGTGTGGCACCGGCTCCTTCTCCATAGCTGCTCCAACAAGCCTAAACGGCCAGCCTACCGATGGCTCCTACAACAACGGTCGACTGACTTCCAAAGGCTCAGTTTCAACGACGATCTTGCTCTACCTATAGCTTCCACGCCTGCTTTGATGATGCCTCCTAGGAGCCATCGACGGCCACCCAAAACACAGCGAAGGAGCTCTGGATCATTGTGCGATGATGGCTGAGCGCTGGCTATGGAGGTGGAAGCCGTTTGCGGTGGTCTCAGCCGACTTCAAACAACGCCTCCTATAGCTATCTCCAACGCGGGCGCGATTGCAAGAAGCTTCATGCAAAGGCCATCGACTGCTCATGAACGCCTGTGACTCCGTTGCAGATAGGAGCGAACCACGATTAGGTTCAACAAACCCCTGGTTAGGCAGTTTGGCCACAATTGTGACACATGGCCATCAATCTTATCACCCACCATCTTGGGTCTAGATAACCCGGGTACAGTCATGAAAGGTTAGGGTTGGTTAGATTAACCTGGGTCAGGTTAACTCACAATTGGGTTTGGTCCACAGATTGCCACGTAGAACCTTATCTACCTGTGTGCCACATCATCAGCTATTCCATCTTGCCATGTCAGCAGACTCCAGCATCTGCCACATCATCACCTTATCCTTGTGCCACATCATCTTGCCATGTCAGCAATCGCGCTTATCTGCCACATCACCACCCAGTTCAGTTGCCACATCATCAGTGCCACATAGGTAGGCCATGTAATTCTGCCACATCATCCAGCCACATCATCAGGCCATGTCATCACTGTCACATCACCTCTGCCACCTCAGTAGTGCCACCTCAGCAGTCCAATCAGCATTGACCCCTGCCAGGCACACACAGTGCTCCACAGGCACTTCATGTGACCAGTCCTGCCACCTCAGCACAGGGCTTCACAGGCATACCTCTTGCTAGGCATAGTGCCACATCATCACTGCATGTGACTCACAGTGACACATCATCATTGAGCAGTGCCACCTCAGCAGTCCAGTCAGCATTGACCCCTGCCAGGCACACACAGTGCTCCACAGGCACTTCATGTGACCAGTCCTACCACCTCGGCACAGGGCTTCATAGGCACACCTCTTGCTAGGCACAGTGCCACATCATCACTGCATGTGACTCACAATGACACATCATCATTGAGGAGTCATTGAGCACCATTTGCACTCCTTTTGCCCCTCCACCTAGATCAAGTCATATCTTTTGATCTAGGAAGAATTTGAGGGCGCTCCAAAAAGGAAAGTCGCTCGTTTTTTCGTGCTCTACGCGCTCGTCACATCACATGCACATTTTGGTGCAAGTTACACTCACATTTGAGCCTCGCCGTCAAAACCACTTCCTTCACGCACATTTGCCTCTACATCGACGCATCTGACCCAGCACTTAAAAAGAACAAAAGAAAAGGAATTATTTGCTATTCTTTCATCGATCGATGGTTGGTTTAGATCTAGATCAGAGTAGACTAGATCGCCATAGAGGGGACGCTTTGAATTTCCCCAAGTCGCCAATCTAAGCCATGCCCGACATTCCTGACTAGTACCTACTCGGAGTCAGTCCATACACTCACATACGGTTTCACATCATTACATTACTTGAAACCTTATGCTCATCACTTCAATGAGTAGAATTCAGAGTTCAGAGGCATTGCAGACTGATTCAGTGGGCAGATAGCATTTGATTTCACACACACATGCCACCATTGTAAAGCCTATTCGGCTATCTCACGGCATCGTGCACATCATTTCAGCCTTGTAAAGCCTCTTGGCTATTCCCGACATCATTGCCACAAGCCTTGTAATACATATCAGATTTTATATACTGCGGTTCTATCTTCACCGATGGTTCAGAGATTTCACTTGGCATATTCAGTGTATTTGCAGTTGATTCATATAGAGATTTTCAGGACACTTTTTGAGTACATTTCTTGCACCATGTCGACTAGCAACCTCAATTTGGAGGCATCTCCTAAGTTAGACAACTCCAATT